>NC_052504.1:40691462-40743962 GCF_014356525.2 Nilaparvata lugens | reverse complement strand
TGATTGTTTTAGTAACTTATCAGAGTTGAACATAAGAGTTCAATGTACCTAGAATACCTAGTTCAATGTATTCTAGATACCGTGTAAGAGTTGAATTGAAGCTTGTTCTATAGCTAGAAAAATGTGAGAATGATTTTCTCTTTGAAACGTGCAAACAGAACGAGTGGGTCTCGGTTTGGCTTTCAGTTTTCATTGATGCCACTAATCTGATGTCAATGAAAAAACAGTTGAATGTCATCGTGCTGAACAGAAATCAGGACTCATCCGTACTGTTAATTTCATGCTTTGAGCTGCGACACCAAAGTTATTACTGTAACAAAATGTTTATTTTTCGTCCTTATAGATTCTATTGGGTTAAAAGGAGCTTGGCAAACACATATGCACATCATGTGTATGATAAGTTATGTTCAATCTAATAGAATCTATAAGGACGGTAGAATGAACATATTGTTAATAACTTTGGTGTAAACGCAGCTTTACAATATTTGTTTTACATGAAGATCGATCGCTAGCTATATGAACTGAAAACAGAACGTCGATCATGTCCTTACCCTTAGGGTGCCCAGATGCATCACCTTCTATATAATAAGAGAGAGTAGGGTTGTGTTTGTTCGTGTGTTCGTGTGTTCGTTTGTTCGCATCAAAACATGTCAACTTGTGGATTGCATACCGGAAAAACGGGAATGATTTAGATCTCCAAATTTTGCACATAGATTCCAAAAATATCAATCTCGTGCACCTGGAAGCCCAAATTTTAATTTTCTCTCTAGATTTTTCAGAATTAATCTTTAAATTTCATTAATTCGATTTCATTAAAAAATCACCAAATCATATGGTCGAAATTAAAAAAGGAACATCTGTTTTCATATTGCTTTCTACCTTAAAAACATATTTTTGAAACTTCGTTTTCCTGATGCAATGTTTAGGCCTACACGTGGCAGGGATTATTAATTTTTCAGCAAGAACAATTTTTGAGACAAATGCTAAATAAACGTCTACAGTTTCATCAATGCTGTATCGGCAATATGAATACGCATGCAGTTAATATGTCTTTCAATGAAGGTGTTGTTATTTACATAAAGAAATTATATTCTCCAATTTTTATTCAATTAAAATTTCAAAATTATTCGAGCCCTGATAGAATCACTGACTCACTGTACATAGGCCTATTTTGAATTCTTCTAGATTTCATTACGTCAAGTTTTAAGAAAGACCCTTGCGAAGCACGGGTTACCTGCTAGTGACTAATATGCTGAAATCAATACTTTCCTATTCGATACTACCTTTGCACTTCAACTTTGTTTACTACAGTTTATCTTATTATTGTGAATACTTCCTGCAGATTGAACTTAGTGTTGAACATTAGTTGATGCTAGTAAAACTATCATATCAGCGTTGATTTCAATTATTGATTGTTTTTTATCCATTGATTGTCAGACAAAATGTTGATAAAATTGAGACCTATGATGGATCTAAATACGTGGGAACTAAATACATAGGAATTGGAGTACCGAATCACTCTGATCTAGTAGACAAGTGTGATGTATCTCTGAGGTCTGATGAAAATCTGGTAATGATTTGAATACCAATTCAAGGGTAGTCCGATAGTCCACGTAGTTCTTTCCCGTGAAGCTTCATGACGCTGGTAGTCTCTCATATTATGCCGTTCATACACTCTTACCCGGTCAAAAGAGTAAAAATCGACGGTAATGGTCTTGAGATAACAGTAAAAGTTGCGACATAAACGCCCCATACCATGGGATATCTACTTACGCTATTGTTTCTCTATGCTATCATGTTGGAAAAGCACTTTTCGAAGATGTCATTTCACAGTTGTTCAAGGGTAATGTGTTATTCATCTCTTTTGTAGTTCTAATGAATATAACTATTATGAGATCTCATACCAGTTACAATAGCAGTGCGACATCTGTGGTGGCGTGAAGAGGGGATTGAATAGGGTACTAAAATAAAATATTCCGAGTTTCCATTATAAATATAGAATGAGAGATAATACAGCACATCTAATTATTGCTAGTGAGAGCTCTCTCAGGTATTGCTGTTTAATCAGATCATGGTGATCAATAATTGATGATAAGAATGTTAAGAATGATGTCGAAAAATAGCAGTAAGAGAATTTGACCAAATCCGTAGTATGACAGGTTAAATATGAAATTTTACGTTGAAATTCTCTGAGATGTGAGATAGTAATAATTGAGAGCGCATGTCTGGTAGTTGGAGACGAAAGTTCAGAGACGGACGTTCATTTCGAATAATAGATTTCTGCCTGTGCTACATTTACACGTAATAGAGGTGGAGCAAGAAGGTACTCATTTTCAATGTAGGAGCTGTGTAATTCAAAGATGGAATTGGAATTGGCTCTCTAGTCTCTACTCAAAGATTTAAGTCTTGTCATAAAGATGTAATGAGTTAATAAACAAATGAAGAATGACTTTGTGTATTTAGACATTTGTTGTGACAAATTATGATTATACTTCGAATGACAAATAAATGATAATACTCAAGTCAGTATTCATAAATACAATTCAAATATTTTCTTTCAATTATCATAAAAATTCTCTCGAACATTCCAGGGTGATTTTCCAACCAAGTCTTGACTCAATGACTCTGAAGACTCTGATGATCAACAACTTGATCTGAAACAGTTCTAGGATGATTTTTTAGTCATAATAGTTGACTTGCTTGACAATGAACAGTAGCTAGTAGTTATGCATCTATCTTCATTATGTAAAAGCGAAATGATACTGATTTATTCACTCACTCATTCCTAATCAACAGAACTATTAATTTACCAGACTAGATACGTTCAAATTTGGCATGTATGTTCAGTTGGCCTTCTAGATTGATTGATTGATTGATTTATTTATCAAATGCCAGGTCTTGAAAAACCTATTGCATTTATAACATTACAACATCGCGAAATTACAAAATGATGATAAATTAATAAATAAAAAATATTATACTAAATGTACAAAAGAAGAAATAATAAGTGAAATAATCAAAAAATATAAAAGTAAGACAAAAAAAGCATAAACTCATTACAATTGAAAAATATTAAGATGCATGTGATGAAGAATGAAGAACATTGTTGGAACAATTTAAAGAAGAATAATAATAGAAAAGTGAGAGGAAGTTATGATGAAGAAAGAAACAGATACTAGAAGAATGATACTATGAAGAAACTAGAAGCGCACTTAGAACGAATTTGAGGAAATTTTACACAGATTGGCCCAAAATCTGCGTTTTTCCAGCCTTCTTGAGCGTTTTCAGCTAGGGTCTAAATATTTCATCTCAAGAAGGACTTCAATAATACGCCCAAAATAGGTAGTTTTACGCCTTCCTTCTGCATTTTCTGAGATTATTCAAGAACTAACTAAGAGGAAATGTTAGAATTTGTTACATTAGGTTAAGCTCAGTGGTCAATGTTGTATGAGGTGTTGTTGTAGAATGGCTTAAAATTACGCCAAAAGTACGCCCAAGATGTCAGTTTTCCAGCGTTTTTCTGTGTTTTCCTAGCTTCATCAAGAGCAAATAAATACAAGTTGTTCAAATTTTCAGCTAGGTTCAAAACTTTTCGTGCTAGAAGGGTTTCGAAATTTCGGTGAAGATACACCCGAAATTAAAGTTTTTTCTTGCCTTTTCTCAGTTTTATGAGTAGTAATAAGTAATTGCCAAAACATTTTGAAATTAGGTACAGTAGTTCCACTGGGGTGTACAAGTAATGTTGATTTGAGAGCAATTGGGAATAATTGGGAACACCCAATAAGTGTGTATGTGTGTGTGTGTGTGTGGTGTGTGTGTGTGTGTGTGTGTGTGTGTGTGTGTGTGTGTGTGTGTGTGTGTGTATATGAGTGTATGTGCGTCTGTGTACACGATATCTCATCTGCCAATCAACGGATTGACTTGAAATTTGGAACTCAAGGTCCTTACACTGTAAGGATCCGACACGAACAATTTCGATCAAATGCAATTCAAGATGGCGGCTAAAATGGAGAAAATGTTGTCAAAAAGAGGGTTTTTCGCGATTTTCTCGAAAACGGCTCCAACGATTTTGATCAAATTCATACCTTGAAAAGCCATTAATATGCTGTATCGACTGCCACAAGTCTCATATCTGTAAAAATTCCAGGAGCACCACCTCATCTATGCAAAGTTTGATTTAAGATTCCCAATTATCAGGCTCCACATACAATTTAAACAAATAAATTCAAGTGGAAA
The DNA here is from genome assembly GCF_014356525.2 of Nilaparvata lugens. Taxonomy (NCBI): domain Eukaryota; kingdom Metazoa; phylum Arthropoda; class Insecta; order Hemiptera; family Delphacidae; genus Nilaparvata; species Nilaparvata lugens. The sequence continues at coordinate 40,739,726 of NC_052504.1, read as the reverse complement.
AGATTCAGCATATAAATCTCTACAATTTATGCTCAGTAACATTTTCACCTACAATTGAAAATAAGCCCGAAATGCGAGAAAAAAAGATTTTTCAATTATTGCAAACTGTTGGCAACTGTTGATTCTATTAAATCATTCACTATGAAGAGATAGCAGACCTCGTGTGTCTCTAGCGTTATTGTCCTATCATCAGCTGTCTCATATCTTTGAATAGTAGATTTGAGATGCGCGAGAACACTAGCATGAGGTGATAAATTTTCATAACGGCAAGGAAAGTTGTGTGCGTGCGCCACACCAGATTTTTAAGTTTGTGTAGAGAGATTTTGCCAAAGGGTTTTCACGAACGCTACTCTAGATTAGAACTTGAAAGAGCGAATAGAATGTTTTGTAAGTTCTGTACATTATTTACTCTGGATAAAGAAATGGATAAAAAACTTACCTGAAATAGCTCCCTGTGGGTTGGGGGAGTTTTAAGTCGAACATCGTACTCAAGAATGTGTTGAAAACCAGAATTGACCCACAGCATCCCTTCTTGTCGTAGGAGTGACTGAGAGGGACTCCAAGGCCACTCCAGAAGTTGCCTTGCCTTCAAAACCACGGGATCTGCCCCATCAGGGCAGTTTCGGAGGGGAAAAAAGAAAACCCAAAGGACCAGAGATGGGTGAAACTCCAGGAACATATGTAGGTCAAGAAGCTGAGTCGAGGGTATTCGGGTACCCTAGAAGCAATTTGACAACCTCTCCTTCAGCGGACGGACCCACAGAAAAGCCAGGAGTGGAACTCACGTAAGTCACGAGTTTGTGGGTGGAAAGGCCAAAACTCACCACTGCTCAAAGAAGGGCGGTCATTCAGGCAAAACTTCTTGGGAGAGGGGAGGCTTTTGACCCTGCAGAGTTTCGGAGGGGCAAAAAGAAAAACCCAAGAGACCACAGATGGATGAAACTCCGGGCACAAATGTGGTTCAAGAGGCTGAGTCAAGTGTGGCCGTGCGCCCTAGAGGCAACTTGGCCACCCCTTCCTCAGCGATAGGACCTACAGAGAAGGACAGGAGTGGAACTCACGTAGGTCACGAGGACTAATCAGTCTGAAGAGACTGCCAAGCATATCACACTGAATTGCGACAAGCAACCAAGTGATGAATTGGATGTTAGTGTAGGGAAAAACTCCTGGTTCTTGTCAAGGACACATGTATTGGTTTGCCTCACTAACATACTACTTGAGAACACAATAAGCTTCGGTTGACGTGTGGGGTTCTTTTGAGCTTTTGGATCCTTGAATCAGTCCCTTCAAAAACAATAAACAATACCTGAAATAGGGTAGTTTTACGCCTTCCTTCTGCATTTTCTGAGATTATTCAAGAACTAACTAAGAGGAAATGTTAGAATTTGTTACATTAGGTTAAGCTCAGTGGTCAATGTTGTATGAGGTGTTGTTGTAGAATGGCTTAAAATTACGCCAAAAGTACGCCCAAGATGTCAGTTTTCCAGCGTTTTTCTGTGTTTTCCTAGCTTCATCAAGAGCAAATAAATACAAGTTGTTCAAATTTTCAGCTAGGTTCAAAACTTTTCGTGCTAGAAGGGTTTCGAAATTTCGGTGAAGATACACCCGAAATTAAAGTTTTTTCTTGCCTTTTCTCAGTTTTATGAGTAGTAATAAGTAATTGCCAAAACATTTTGAAATTAGGTACAGTAGTTCCACTGGGGTGTACAAGTAATGTTGATTTGAGAGCAATTGGGAATAATTGGGAACACCCAATAAGTGTGTATGTGTGTGTGTGTGTTGTGTGTGTGTGTGTTGTGTGTGTGTGTGTGTGTGTGTGTGTGTGTGTGTGTGTGTGTGTGTGTGTGTGTGTGTGGTGTGTGTGTGTGTGTTGTGTGTGTGTGTGTGTGTGTATATGAGTGTATGTGCGTCTGTGTACACGATATCTCATCTCCCAATCAACGGATTGACTTGAAATTTGGAACTCAAGGTCTCTACACTGTAAGGATCCGACACGAACAATTTCGATCAAATGCAATTCAAGATGGCGGCTAAAATGTAGAAAATGTTGTCAAAAAGAGGGTTTTTCGCGAGTTTCTCGAAAACGGCTTCAACGATTTTGATCAAATTCATACCTTGAAAAGTCATCAATATGCTGTATCGACTGCCACAAGTCTCATATCTGTAAAAATTCCAGGAGCACCACCTCATCTATGCAAAGTTTGATTTAAGATTCCCAATTATCAGGCTCCACATACAATTTAAACAAATGAATTCAAGTGGAAAAGATTCAGCATATAAATCTCTACAATTTATGCTCAGTAACATTTTCACCTACAATTGAAAATAAGCTCGAAATGCGAGAAAAAAAAGATTTTTCAATTATTGCAAACTGTTGGCAACTGTTGATTATATTAAATCATTCACTATGAAGAGATTGCAGACCTCGTGTGTCTCTAGCGTTATTGTCCTATCATCAGCTGTCTCATATCTTTGAATAGTAGATTTGAGATGCGCGAGAACACTAGCATGAGGTGATAAATTTTCATAACGGCAAGGAAAGTTGTGTGCGTGCGCCACACCAGATTTTTAAGTTTGTGTAGAGAGATTTTGCCAAAGGGTTTTCACGAACGCTACTCTAGATTAGAACTTGAAAGAGCGAATAGAATGTTTTGTAAGTTCTGTACATTATTTACTCTGGATAAAGAAATGGATAAAAAACTTACCTGAAATAGCTCCCTGTGGGTTGGGGGAGTTTTGAGTCGAACATCGTACTCAAGAATGTGTTGAAAACCAGAATTGACCCACAGTATCCCTTTTTGTCGTAGGAGTGACTGAAAGGGACTCCAAGGCCACTCCAGAAGTTGCCTTGCCTTCAAAACCACGGGATCTGCGCCATCAGGGCAGTTTCGGAGGGGAAAAAAGAAAACCAGAGATGGGTGAAACTCCAGGCACATATGTAGGTCAAGAAGCTGAGTCGAGGGTATTCGGGTTCCCTGGAGGCAATTTGGCGACCTCTCCTTCAGCGGACGGACCTACAGAAAAGCCAGGAGTGGAACTCACGTAAGTCACGAGTTTGTGGGTGGAAAGGCCAAAACTCACCACTGCTCAAAGAAGGGCGGTCATTCAGGCAAAACTTCTTGGGAGAGGGGAGGCTTTTGACCCTGCAGAGTTTCGGAGGGGCAAAAAGAAAAACCCAAGAGACCACAGATGGATGAAACTCCAGGCACAAATGTGGTTCAAGAGGCTGAGTCAAGTGTGGCCGGGCGCCCTAGAGGCAACTTGGCCACCCCTTCCTCAGCGATAGGACCTACAGAGAAGGACAGGAGTGGAACTCACGTAGGTCACGAGGACTAATCAGTCTGAAGAGACTGACAAGCATATCACACTGGATTGCGACAAGCATCCAAGTGATGAATTGGATGTTAGTATAGGGAAAAACTCCTGGTTCTTGTAAAGGACACATGTATTGGTTTGCCTCACTAACATACTACTTGAGAACACAATAAGCTTCGGTTGACGTGTGGGGTTCTTTTGAGCTTTTGGATCCTTGAATCAGTCCCTTCAAAAACAATAAACAATACCTGAAATAGGGTAGTTCTCGATGAATTCTTTACGGGAGATTGATTTCCTCATACAGAATTTTTCTCTTTATATCAACTTTTACGTGGACCAATAGGAAACATAGGATAAGAAACGTGGATAAACATACACAGAGGCACGGACGAGATCTAAAAGTATTTTGAAGAGAGAGCTTCAAAATATCGCCAGCGATAAGACCAAAAAAGCTGTTTTTCTGTATTGTCTCAGTTAAGTGGAAAGAACCTGTAAGTCTGCATTTGGAAAGGAGGAAGCAAGTTCCAATGAAGTATGTAGGCGAGCGAAGGGAGTCTGCTGTACTTGATTCTGAATAATACAGCCGATGGTCAAGGGGGTGACCTCTGGCTAGACAGGCGAGAGAGGCGAGACTGCCAGCAATAAAATAGAAGTTGTTATTGATAAATCAAAATTCTCATTTTTGATGGTAATCTTTTTCGATGTGTCGAGCGGGTTGCCTGTCTTGCCCCCGCCATAGTATTTAACAGTACTGTACAGAATCCTATTATATTAAGCGAGCAATTTCTGTATATCTTTATATATTTGGTTATTTATATTTATGTTTATTCATGTCGAATGGATCTCGTAAACGGCTCTAACGTTTTTTTCACGAAATTTGGAACATAGTAGATTATGATATAAAAACTCGATTGCACCAGGTCTCATCCCTGGAGAAACTAGCTGAACGACATCAAAAGGATAATCCTTGGAAAAAAGCTGAGACTTTCGTCGTCTGTGGATATACAAAAGTGAGTGAGCTAGAGCATCTGTAGAAAATCAAAATATTTCATCTCCTCTCATATCAATATTCATAAGCTGACGTATAGCTAGCTGTAAAATATAAACACGACCTAAAAGATAAAGAAACCTTACTGCTGTGCAAAGGCTAGTAATAAACTTTCTACTAGTGATACTTTTCCAAGATTTCCGATTTGTATATCATTAAGCTATCAAAATGGAAAAGTTTTCTCAGGAAAACATTTTCATCCGATCATTACTTTTTGAGATATGAGCGACTGAAGTTTGAATTTTTGGGACAGAACATTTTAAATTCGCTACGATATAAATCCATGAGATTTAGAGGATGGATTCTTCATTATATTGTTGATCTAGTGAAAAAAACATTTCTGAAAATATCAATTTTTGGAAAAGTTTTTCAATTTACCAGAAATAACCAAAAATAACTCAACTAAAAGTTATTTTTGGTTATTTTTAGTAAATTGAATAACTAACTGTCTTAAAAATTGATATTTTCTAAAATTTTTTGTTTTACTTGATCAACAATAACATGAAGAATCTATCCTCTCAGCCTCATGGATTTATCTCTTACCGAATTTGAAATGATCTGTCCCAAAAATTCAAACTTCTGTCGCTCATTCGCTCATATCTCAAAAAGTAATGATCGAAAAAAAAATGTTTTCCTGAGAAAACTTTTCCATTTTGATAGCTTGATGATAATACAAATCGAAAATCTTAGAAAAATATCACGAGTAGAAAGTTTATCTTTAGCCTTTGCACAGCCTTAAGGGTTTGAAAGGTAAAATTATTCATAATTGATCAAAAATAATAATCATATTCAAAATAAAAACATATTTTAGTGATGTTTCCAAATTCATCGAAAAAGTTAATTTTTCTTTCAACCGTCAACCCTAAAACTTTTTCTAGCAGATGCACTCAACTGCTGGGTGGCTCTTAAAGATTCACAATGGTGTAATAACCGAAACCGGTCTTTCTGAATATCAATAAAACTCTGGTTTTTGACATTTTCTTGGTAAATGAGACAATAAAGAAAAACAGCTTTTTTGGTCTTATCGCTGGCGAAATTTTGAAGCTCTCTCTTCAAAATACTTTTAGATTTCGTCCGTGCCTCTGTGTATGTTTATCTACGTTTCTCATCCTATGTTTCCTATTGGTCCACGTAAAAGTTGATATAAAGAGAAAAATTCTGTATGAGGAAATCAATCTCCCGTAAAGAATTCATCGAGAACTACCCTATTTCAGGTATTGTTTATTGTTTTTGAAGGGACTGATTCGAGGATCCAAAAGCTCAAAAGAACCCCACACGTCAACCGAAGCTTATTGTGTTCTCAAGTAGTATGTTAGTGAGGCAAACCAATACATGTGTCCTTGACAAGAACCAGGAGTTTTTCCCTATACTAACATCCAATTCATCACTTGGTTGCTTGTCGCAATCCAGTGTGATATGCTTGGCAGTGTCTTCAGACTGATTAGTCCTCGTGACCTACGTGAGTTCCACTCCTGTCCTTCTCTGTAGGTCCTATCGCTGAGGAAGGGGTGGCCAAGGTGCCTCTAGGGCGCCCGGCCACACTTGACTCAGCCTCTTGAACCACATTTGTGCCTGGAGTTTCATCCATCTGTGGTCTCTTGGGTTTTTCTTTTTGCCCCTCCAAAACTCTGCAGGGTCAAAAGCCTCCCCTCTCCCAAGAAGTTTTGCCTGAATGACCGCCCTTCTTTGAGCAGTGGTGGGTTTTGGCCTTTCCACCCACAAACTCGTGACTTACGTGAGTTCCACTCCTGGCTTTTCTGTAGGTCCGTCCGCTGAAGGAGAGGTCGCCAAATTGCCTCCAGGGAACCCGAATACCCTCGACTCAGCTTCTTGACCTACATATGTGCCTGGAGTTTCACCCATCTCTGGTTTTCTTTTTTCCCCTCCGAAACTGCCCTGATTGCGCAGATCCCGTGGTTTTGAAGGCAAGGCAACTTCTGGAGTGGCCTTGGAGTCCCTCTCAGTCACTCCTACGACAAGAAGGGATATTGTGGGTCAATTCTGGTTTTCAACACATTCTTGAGTACGATGTTCGACTCAAAACTCCCCCAACCCACAGGGAGCTATTTCAGGTGAGTTTTTTATCCATTTCTTTATCCAGAGTAAATAATGTACAGAACTTACAAAACATTCTATTCGCTCTTCCAAGTTCTAATCTAGAGTAGCGTTCGTGAAAACCCTTTGGCAAAATCTCTCTACACAAACTTAAAAATCTGGTGTGGCGCACGCACACAACTTTCCTTGCCGTTATGAAAATTTATTACCTTATGCTAGTGTTCTCGCGCTTCTCGAATCTACTATTCAAAGATATGAGACAGCTGATGATAGGACAATAACGCTAGAGACACACGAGGTCTGCTATCTCTTCATAGTGAATGATTTAATAGAATCAACAGTTGCCAACAGTTTGCAATAATTGAAAAATCTTTTTTTCCCGCATTCCTTCCAAATCTCAAATCTTTTCTTCAATTGTAGGTGAAAATGTTACTTAGCATGAATTGTAGAGATTTATATGCTGAATCTTTTCCACTTGAATTTGTTTGTTTAAATTGTATGTGAAGCCTGATAATTGGGAATCTTAAATCAAACTTTGCATAGATGAAGTGGTGCTCCTGGAATTTTTACAGATATGGGACTTGTGGCAGTCGATACAGCATATTGATGACTTTTCAAGGTATGAATTTGATCAAAATCGTTGGAGCCGTTTCCAAGAAAATCGCGAAAAACCCTCTTTTTGACAACATTTTCTCCATTTTAGCCGCCATATTGAATTGCATTTGATCGAAATTGTTCGTGTCGGATCGTTAACTACAATTCAACTTAACTACTGAAATTCAGATTGTTGTATCACAGCTTTTTAAATCAGCCGCCATTTCAGGTTTGTATAAAGATAAAAATCTGATCTCAGTTATGAAAGTAAACTTTTGAATCAAATTATGAAAAAATATATTTTCTTGATTTATTTGACATTAAATTGATTATTTTATCAAGGAAATGATAATTATTATTAGGTCAAATTTAATGGGATGAATTGAGTAACAGCTGTGTACACTCAGTGGCAAAATGGAGAGACTTGGCAACGTTTTTCTCCTATCTTTCTTCACTGCCATTATAACGTGGACCCCACTATAGGTAACTTTTACCTGGTTAGGTTTTAAAAATACATTTTATGATTCATTAATTTAGAACTCTAAATTTCTCACAGTTGGGTGTTCCACCAACATTTTATTATTTCCAAATCTTTGTCTTCTTCTAATTCAACTAATAAATGGAACGTAATTTGTATTTTCATTCTTGGCAAGCCTTAGACAATTTATCCTGTTACTGTGTGTTAATTCTTGCACAAGAACATGTAACTGTAATTCATTTATCTTGAATAATTCATTGCCTGTGTTATGTTGAAATGATGCATTGAATAATTATTCAACAGGACTATGAAGATAAACAAAATTTTACTATCAACTCAAAATCCAACAATAGACCAAAGATCATACAACATAAAACGGCGGGATTCAGTATTGTAACCAGTAACTGATATAAGATGAAAATACTACATAAGATGGTAAAGTATTAAAGTGGATCTTCTCATCGACATTTTCTGGTAAGGTCTCCAGAATTCATTATACTTTCAACGACGATTTACAAACCATTGCCCTTCATAAGTGCAGTGGAAAATATCCAAAGTGATCACAAACTTTCAAGAACATTCTAGTAGATTTTAATAATCTCCAATTCTTTTCAACTTGTAATCACTCATGGTCTATTTCATGCTCTGGTTTTATTTTAATTTTGTAACACATTTTGATGGCCCTAAAAATTCTTTTAATTCATTCTCTTAACCTGATCTTCAGCATAGTTCCATGTCATTATTGGTGAGATTCACTCAGATTAAACTATTCACGAGACTCTAGGTCCAGTATTTCCAATTATTGATCATCTATTCTTAACATTGAGAATTGGGTGCAACATTATTCAATTTGGTTTGTAGACAATCTAAACTAAAACATTTATGTTTTCAAATGTTTGGACTGAAAATTGGACCTGAATTCAAGTGTATGGAACATAACCCACTTTTTGGACTATTTATAGTGTATAAATCAAAATTTGGGGAAGAAACAGTTTTGGGATGTGCCTGTTAATCCTTCCCCAATCATTTTAAAGAATTGTGTTCTGTTAATCAATAAATAAAATAACGAGCTAAACTCGGTGCCCCTATATTGTAGTAAAAGAAGAATTACTAATTTTCATCATAGTCCGGCGCAAATGTCATTCCGTGTTCATTTTTGGGTATCAGCTGTGGAAGATGTATCAATTTCTTCGTTAGGTCTAGCACAGTAAGGATCATGAAGATGAGTCGTAATCACAGGAACACACCTCGGAAGCAAGATGGCCGTCAAAATTTCTAGGGTTTTGCTATATCGCTTGTATTCCAATAACCGTTCGAAATACTCAAAATACTTTCGTTTTTTTGATCGAAAATATTTAGAAAATCTTCTACAAATTTTGTCCTATAGAATTTTCCTCTAAAACGCATGTTTTATTAGTTATAACCTAAAAAAGCTCCCAAACGTTTTTTCTAAATTTTTTCAAACCACTTTCCACTATAATTTTTTTGTGCAAGGAACACAGACAAATTTCAAATCTATGGAATTCAGATCGTTTCTTCGGCTTCGAAAAAATATATCTTCATGTGCTGTATGTCAACAAATGTGCTCTTCATCGCCCTCCAAAGAAAACCCTCCATGATTTCTAGTGCGTTTTTCCATAAGCATGAAGTAACAAGCTAGAACTATAAAATCGATTATTCATGACTACTTCAAGATAGAGACTTACAAATGTCCTTAAGTACTGTTTGCAGTGTAAAACACGCTTTTACACTATTATTATCGTAAACCTAACATTTAGAGAACCTTTACAGACTTGGAAATGGTATCAATCTCTTTGTAATGGTGTGTGGGAAGGGAATATCCATGATGGAAATCTTGAAAATGTTTGTCATCATGAAGAAAACAATATGGCGGCAAAATATGTCGGTTTTCATGAAAACGTCTGTAATTCTATTAATTTGAGAACATTGGATCAAATCAGCCATCTGGGGGCTCCAAAATGATCGTTCTACAAAATTTGAAAGATTCATCTCAATCCAACAACCTATACAACGGTAAATATAATACATAATAGAATCGTTAATATATAATAATTATAATAGAAACTATACAGAGTGAGTCATATGTATAAGGGAACCCTTCAATAAATTGGCGACTGTTGTAGATATAATACTGTCACTTCCAGGATAAGCTATTGGTCAAATACTCTACCTATTGACGTACAACTGAATTTCAACCCCTCATAAGGGGGTGACTTAGGGGTTGTAACTCGAATATTTTGAATGTGAACACCCATTGTGTGGTACATCATTTTAAAGGCCTTTTGGAACCAAGAAAGATTATACAATTAAAATGTTATATGATATTTGTAACCTGAATGGCGGCTGATTGAAGTTTTAGTTTTTAAGGAAATGAAGGGTTGTAACTCAAATATTTTAAATGTTAACACTTATTGTGTGATGCATCATTTTCAAGGCCTTCCTAGAACAAGAAAGATGACATCAACGAAAATGTTCTATGATACTTTTATCAAAAATGGCATCTGATTGAAGTTTAGGTTTTAAATAAATAATTGATAAAGTTCAATCAGCCGCCATTTTGGATAATATCACTTATCCTGGAAGTGACAGTATTATATCTACAACATTCTCCAACTATGAGAAGGGTTCCCATACAAATGACTTCATGGAACATTTTTATTGATGTCATCTTTCTTTTTTTGAAAAGGCCCTTGAAATTATGTATCACACAATGGGTGTTTATATTCAAAATATTTGAGTTAGAACCCCTTATTTCCTTAAAAACTAAAACTTCAATCAGCCTTATTTTAGTTACAAGTATCATATAACATTTTAATTGATGTCATCTTTATTGGTTTCAAAAGGCCTTCAAAATTATGTAACAAACAATGGGCGTTTACATTTAAAATATTAGAGTTACAACCCCTAAGTCACCCCCTTATGAGGGGTTGAAGTTCAGTTGTACGTCAAAAGGTAGAGTATTTGACCAATAACTTATCCTGGAAGTGACAGTATTATATCTACAACAGTCTCCAACTATGAGAAGGGTTCCCATACAAATGACTGACTCACTCTGTATAATAAATAATAGAAACTTCAAACTCTCAAAATCTGATTGTTTGGAGACACAATTCTACTTTTTCACTCTGTGAATGTCTTTACAGTGAACAAACACTGATATTATTGGCATAGTGTTGTTGAAAATTTCCAAAGCTTTAAAATTATGTCCATGTTCTACGGAGGATGTAAGTCCATATTTTACGGCGGGAGCGTCATTGGAAGAAGAGAGAAAAGTACTGTTTGCATCGGAAAACACGCTTTTTTCACCACAATATGCCAAACCTGAACAATTAGAAAACCGTGTAACTGATGACTCCTTCAAGATGCAGACTTGGTAATGGTATCAATTTTTTCGTAGTGATGTGTGGAAAGATGGTAATATCTTATGATAATCACAAAAATTTTTGTCATCATGGAAAAATCTTAGATGGCGGCTATCATTGACAGACACTTTTTTGAACTATGCTAGACCTAACGAAGAAATCGATATATCAACCACGGCTGTTACCCAAAAATGACCACGGAATGACATTTGCACCCGGACTATTATGTATAGAACTAATTTATGCTACACCACCAATTTGTAAAGATAAAATATTTTCCCAATTTGATTCTTTTTTGTACGATCAGTTGGAATAAAAGAGGTACAGGGCCAGGAATTGAAGGAAGAGGGCGAGTGGCTGACACAAGAATATGACAAGGAAAGAAAATTTCAGATATAATTCTATAATATTACATAACTTATTTTTTGTACATAGAATTTATAAATTCAAGACCTCCAACTGTAAGTTACTATTGGAACTGTAGAAGTGAGGTTATGTCGAATCTACCATCACTTTATTGAAACCCTATTATAATCACTATTCATGTTAAACCATTCAAAAATTCACACAGGGGATGGAATGGGTTGTTGAGAATATTTTTACAACATGATTTTGTGAATATTCATCGGATCTCTCAATGTGCAGAAATGTTTTGTCTCCAGTAGCTACACTGGTCTATATAGTGCTGGGTGAGGGGTAAAGAAGGGGATGAAGAAGAAAAATCTGGTGTGGTACACTCACACAACTTTCCTTCCTCATTGAACTGTAAGCCCCATTCTTAAACGAGAATAATTTAGGGGAATAACATAATGACGATTGACGGCAACATATTTGAAACTACGATCAGACTTCTGTATATATGTGTATATATAATTGTTTTCAGAGTACTTTTTCCTTTGTGTAAATTGTGAAATTCGATGATTTTTCAAAAGTCGTCAAAACAGCTGTTCTACAGATGAAATATCTCGACTATGTGCTCTTTTTATGAACTGCTCTACCTACCTACTCATGCACGAGAAGGAGGTTACAAAGTCCATTTCTCAAGGATGGGGTGGACCCCCCATTAGTTTCCCAAAAAGAGACTTATGCCAGTTGATAGAGCTGATAAATAACTATACAGGGTATGAATTTGAAAAAAATCGGTCAAGTCATTTTTGTGAAAAACTTGGTTTTTTAGTAATTATCCGCCTTTTTTCTCAAGAATATTACGGAGCTCCTGCAATTTTCCCAGGAATGAGACTCAAGTCAGTTGATAAGGCTTATAAATAGATATCCATGATATGAATTTGGAGAAAATCGTTAGAGCCGTTTTCGAGAAAACCGTGAAAAACATGGTTTTTTAGTAATTATCCGCCATTTTCTCAAGAATATTACGGAGCTCCTGCAATTTTCCCAGAAATGAGACTCATGTCAGTTGATAAGGCTTATAAATAGATATCCATGGTATACATTTGAAGAAAATCGTTAGAGCCGTTTTCGAGAAAACCGTGAAAAACATGGTTTTTTAGTAATCATCCGCCATTTTTCCCGCCATTTTGAATTCAATTCTATTAAATTTTTTATTGTCGGATCCTCATGGTATAAGGACCTTGAGTTTGAAATTTCAAGTCAATCGGTTGATTAGGAATGGAGATATCGTGTTCACAGACATACACACATACCATATACACACACACACATACACACACACACACAAACACACACACACACACACACACACACACACACACACACACACACACACACACACACACACACACACACACACACACACACACACACACACACACACACACACACACACACATACCAACACCCAAAAATCATGTTTTTGGACTCAGGGGACCTTGAAACGTATAGAAAACTTGAAATCGGGGTACCTTAATTTTTTTTGGAAAGCAATACTTTCCTTACCTATGGTAATAGGGCAAGGAAAGTAAAAAGAAAAAGGAGGAGGAGAAAGAAATCAAGATAGAGGAGAAGGAAGGAAAAGAGCTAAAGAGGAAGCTGGAATGGTGGAAAGAGGGGTGAGAGTGCGAGGAAGAGAGAAGTGCAGAGAAGGAGTAAGAGGAGAAAACGAATTAGAGAGTAAAGAAGTAGTGGAAGAAGGATGTCAAGGAGAAGGAAATTTAGGAAAGAAGAACAGATAAAGAAATAAAAGGTAGCATTGTTGTGGAAGGCGGTAGAGGAGTAACATGGAGGATGAGGAGTTGAAGTAGGAGAAGGAGGTCGAAAAGGAGAAAAACGTAAAAGGGTTGAGGGGACTGATAAGAAAGGGTAGAAGGAGGAGGATAAGGAGAAGGAGGAGGACATGATGAGGAGTTCGTGAGGAAGGAGGATGTGGTGGGGAGTGGTGGATGGTTATGACGATGAGGAGTAGTGTGGCGGCAAGCATATCGACTGTAGGGGGTAGGGAAAGCACGTGCGAGACTTGAATTGGGAAAGTTCCGCGAGAGTGCGGGTCGGTCGCGGGGCGTGGTCGTGAACCAACAGTCGACCAGTCGACAGCCAACTGGCTCAACCGACTCGGCTCCTGAATCGCTCTCACATGCTGTTGGCATGTACTCGCAGCACTACACACAACTTTTGATTTATGAAATGAATATCAGTTTCCAAATTCAATTTTCTTGAAAATCTGAAACGAATTCATAAAATGTACTCACTCGTTCATGTTTTCAATGAATCGAGGATCAAATATGGAAATTCTATAATAATTTGAGTTGACGAGAAACAACCAGCTTCATAGCGATTTTTACATATTTGGTCAAAATAATAGAGCAAGAGGGTACACACTTTTGAATTGTCCCAATCAGATTATAAGGACGATACACATCATTTCAACCTATTGGTTATGTGGATATTACTCACACAGTTGATACTAATTTATTCTTGTTTGGTTTATTCATTTTATTCGAAATTTATTTTATTCACAATCATAACATTAAAAAAAATAATACTGTATGGAAAGTTATAAAGATAACAGAAGTATATCCGATCCGATAAAAGGGTATACTTCTTCCGGCTCTTGATTTCCTGAGATAACATTGATATTTGACATTAAATATTCAGTAATTATTCTATTCTAATCTATTTTCTGATCCTATACAAATGAAATTCATATATTTTTGAATTAGAAATCGGAATTGTCATAAGTGGAGAGATATCACCTATTTATCACAGCACATTACCTTATTTATGAAATCGTTCAATGTAACACTGTGTCAATGGTTAGGGCATTCTTAAACCTAGCAGTAGAATAATTCATCAAAGTCTAGTCATAGACCGATTTTGATGGAAAATTCACATAGCAATGTGATGAAAAATACAAATAATAATAATAATAATATCGACTGACCTGGCTGGCTCAAAATAATTTTGGATATCATTTAATCAAGCTCGTTCAAGACATTAATTCAACATGGTCAAATCGCCCACGCTTTATAACGAGTACACTGGAACATACGATTATAGTGATTTCTAAGAGTTGAAAGACACACAATAAGCTTTGGTTGACGTGTGAGGTTCTTTGAACCTTTGGATCTTTGAATCCGTCCCTTCAAAAACATAAAACATAAGGATTGAAACCCAGTGCTGCTCTGAGTTTCATTTGTCTAGGATAACACAGGCAGGTTTACATTTTTCACAGTTTTCCCTGGCGTTTTCCAGAACTGAGGATCTTTTCGCAACACGTTGATGTGAAATGCTGCTGGCTGCTGCATATTATATATGAATTTTTAATTTTATTCCATCCAAGTGATCTGAAAGTAATTTTACATTCAGCTGTTGTATCCTGAAAATATTTTAAATCTGATTATCAAACTTGCCATACTAAAAATTGTTTCTTGAATCACAGATCCTGAGAGATAATTATTTGATATCAATATCAATCAATGGTTATTCACAGACTGTATGAAAATCAATTTCAACAAACTTTTCATGTATATCAACGTGAATACAATGTATCACGGCATGTACAATAATAAATTCCCTCACTTACTTTCTCTAATTAGATTATTTGGTTCTAAATTCCTGGGTGGACTTTGGCCTCCTAAACATGGCACCTCCATACATCGCGCTCCTTTGCTTTCCTCCTCCAGGTCACCACTATCAGCATACGGACATCATCCACAATGTCATTTAGCCATCTTCTTCTTGGTTTTCCTCTTTTCCTAGTTCCGAACATAATTTCATTCATCATTCTTAATGGGCCTCTCTCCTCTCCCATTGTATCCACATGTCCCAACCATTCAATTCTTCTTGCCTCTACGGAGCGAACAATATTTTCTCTTTCAATTGCTCCGTCTATCTCATTATTATGCCTAGCTCTCCAGTTTCCTCCATCGCATATTGGTCCCCATGTCCTTCTCAACATCTTCCTTTCAAATGACCACAACGCTATCCTTGTTTACAATTGTCCATGTCTCAGCTCCATACGTCACAACCGGTTTCACCAATGTTCTGTTTATATATAATATAATATTTCTCTAGTTCATCAATAGTACTAGGTGATAGTTCTCCGGAACTATTACATGAGGAATAGTTTAATTATGATGAGAATTTTTAGATCATTACGAGCTGTCGTGAATGAGTCATTTTTCAGTAGTTTCATACGAAATAAGACTATAGCATTTCTGATTTCCGTTGAACTCATTTTATAACAGCAATGTGTGCTTGAGAGTACTTTTAATTACATCTACTAATTTTATAGTCATTAATTGAAAAAAAAAACAAAATCTATATTTGAAATTGCACAAACCTTTACTGACATAGGTAACTAACAACTTTCACACACTACAGAAAGAATGGAAAAGATATCACATTAATCTTTATGAATAAAAACGAATTATCAATGATTCACTGACTCACTTGAGCATTCATAATCAATAGAACTGAACATCTTCTGGACCAAATAGGTTACGTTAAAAATTGGCTGATATGTTCGGTTAACCATCTAGAGGCGCTTTATGAACGGATTTGGAAAAAATCCATAAGCACGCCCAAAATCTGCGTTTTCTTAGCTTTTTCAAGAACTGACTAACACAAAATGTTCGAATTTTGTACACAGGCCCAGCTGAAGTGAAGAATGATGTATTGAAGGAGTTTTGGAATAACGTCAAAGATTCGTCCAAAATTGGTGTTTTTTTTTAGCGTTTTTAAAGGTTTCTTTTTCAAGAATTAGTTATCAATATACTAGTATATTGACAGAAAATGTTTAAATTTGATAAAGAATTGTTGTCTCTATTCATTTTGAGGATTTATTAATATAGATTTTATTATATATATTGTGACCTAATTATTATGATTTCATTATGTATTGTAATTCTATAAAATATTTTGTGACATAGCCTGTATCGTCAGGCTGGATAAATTGATTGATTGATTCGATCAATCCAAGAAGTTCAGGTAGGGTGTAGAAATTTCGTCTCAAGAGGACTTACACCAAGATAAGTGGTTTGAACATTTTCTCTAGATTACCGTGATACTCGTGATTCATTTTTGTTTGGATTAAGGTTCGAGAGTGAATTTTTATGATCATAGATATCACTACATTTCCTGCACTCAACAAGAGTTTCGTAATTTTCGCCAAATGCAGTGTGAAACATCTTATAGTTTCAATAGCCACCTAGCGTGCCACCAACAATAATAATGCTAGTACAGGATTTCAAAGAAAATTGTCTTTCAAGTTATCTATTGAGTATTCAATAGAGCCGGATTCATTTCCTGCGTTGACAAAACTACAAGACCATCCAGTAAAACATGCTTAGATCACTATTTCTTGAAATCTCCCATGAACTATGACGCTAAATCAACCATATTAGAAAATGCTATAACAGATCACCTAACTACTTGTTTACACGTTTTTCACTCCGGATCTAGATACTCCATTCCTGATAACGTAAGAATCGCCTATAAGAAAAACTGGACAAACATCAATAACTCATTATCCACACAAAACTGGAATCATGTCACAGAAACACATGACATAAATATATCAGTTGATAACTTCATTAGTACTATTAATGGAATAATACAGCGTAATACATCCCAAACTACAGTTAATGCAAGAACAAATAAAATCAAGCCTTGGATAACATCAGGCCTGGTGAAATCAATTATATATAGGGATAAACTTAAAAAACAACTGAGTAGACAACCTTCGAAATAGATTTATACATTATAAGAACAAATTGCAATACTCACTGAAACATGTGTAACATATTGAAATTTGGGTAGATATAAAAATCCCTAGCTGAAATACTAATAGGTCTGAGTAAAGTGACTGGCTAATATCGCCAAGAAGATAACATAAAGATTAGATAACATCAGCTTGTCCTGGCTAAACGGTACAATAGCCTAAAAGGAATTGAAATAATTTTTTGCTAATATATAATATTATATAAAATATTGAAGATTGAGGTTAGGCATAAACATTCAGTGATCGGCGACCTAACAATCGACCGAGCCATGCAACGTAGAATCTGACCAAACCCCTTGGCAGAGATCTATTGCGGCAAAACGGTATGCAATTTGGAGGAACAAAAGGTCACGTGGCTAACTATTATGATGCATGAAACAAATAGTAATATATAGAAAATTAACTAGCATGTAGAGGGCATATTTAAAAAACCTAATAAAAATAATTAAATGTATCCAGGAAATAGGAGGTTACCAAGCGCATGAATACTGAAACAATTTGCATGCACCAATCACATATGGCAGTTGATAGGCGGCAATAGTATGCCAATTCAAAATATTTATATATATTTCTACAAATGATTAGAATTTGTATAAAATTGTTATATAGTCTAGGTTATGGATATGGCCCGAAGGCAAAGAAATTATTAAACACACAACATAAGTAATAATTTAATATTTTAGTACGGTCTATTTGAACCTTTAATGGCGGAGGACTAGAATATTCAAATTTTATGTAAATTTGAAAGTCGGAAATAAGAATTGAAAAATTGAGAAAGGAGAACCAACACTCGCCTGCCAAATGCCACCTTGAGAGGTCCCTAAATATTATAGAGCGTAATACCTTGCTATAACTTGTAAAAAGCTAAAGTTAGTTTGAATTATTAAATTTCTTATAAGACTTTGTGATGCTCTTATAAAGCAGAAGTCATTTTCATTTTTAAATAATTTTTGTAACCCCTTGGAAGAGACGACTCCGGCTACCATAGTCCAGGACCACCAGGAGTTGGATCGACATCAGCGGCTCATAAGAAGATTTCGACACGTGAGTGAGAAAAATTGAATTAGTGATGGGCGCCCTCAGTGCTTCGAAATTACCTAATAATCAAAGCTAGCTCGTCGAAAGGGTTTTCTTATAAATTAAGAATTTAATAAAAAATACTTGCGCAAGTAAATATAGTATTAAAGGTATTTTATTAGAGGAGTAATGAGTCAGTACATTTCAGAAATTCTAATAAATCAAAGAAGTATAAAATCTAGGCTAGTAATACATATTCATATGATCTTTAAATTTTGCAATATAATTTGCGATAGTTTGTTGTAGCTCTGATTCACTAGATGAATTGCTCTACTTATTCCGTCAGGTGCCGAATCTTGCACCCTGAGATAAAATATATACTCATTACAAAGAAATCTATTAGATACTAGAGAATTTAATAGATATATTTGGATTATTAGTTGCCAATTTATCAAGTTGATTTTAAGGAACCTATTTTTAATAGAATTGTCCAAGTCAACAAGTATTAGCAAGCTTATATCGCAGCTACATACAAAAGGATGCATATGATTAAGAGATAAAAGCACATGGTAACGTTTCGTGCTATAAATTTAGAGAATAGTATTTAGCCTGTGATAGTTTACTGATTTCGATTATTGTTCTATTTTTATATTATATATTTTTATCGCTCTTTATATTTTTGCCTTGATCTATTTTTTGCAACATTTGTTAATATATGTATCAAATTGATCATGGTGTGCAATTTATTTTAATTCCTCAACACTATAGGATAAGTACCATATATATATATATATATATTTATTTTTTAATGAATTACAAGAGTTATAGGGGAAGCTCATACCTGGGCCTATAAAGATTTTTATGAGACTGTATCCTATTAAAAAACCACGACCTAATTTTTATAATTATATCAAAATATTTCATGCTCTACCGACTGATGCCAAGCAGGAGGCTAATCGTTATTTAAATATAAAGAATAACGTGACACATGTTAAAAATAACTACTACAAACTAAAAGTTACCGAGGCGCATGGAAATCCTAGAAAATTCTGGTCAGTAGTCAGCAAGATAGCGGGACGACCCTCAAGCAGGGAGGCCTTCTCGGTCGAGAGCTTCTGTGGTGGCGGTGCTGGTGCCCTTACAGACAACAATCAAATTCAGAACATTGCCCAAAACTTCAATGAATAATTGCCTCTGTGGGGCGACAACTGGCTGAGGCGATTGATCCAGTTGATGTTGTAGATGAGGTAGCTGACCTTCTAACACAATCCGAATTTGTCCAGACCCGTTACTCAGCAAGAACTTATTAGTATAATAATGAGCATAAGAGGGGTGTCTGCTCCGGGCTGTGATTCTATCCCTGCACGATTGATTAAAGACCACATAAATACACTTATAATTCCTTTATTACATATTATTATCAACTTGATTATACGCAGTGGTGAATTTCCAGATGCTCTGAAGGTGGCTGGGTTATTCCTATTCATAAATCCGACTCCAAATCATCCATGGCAAACTATAGACCAATTTCTCTCCTTACAGTCTTAGCAAAAATTTTAGATAAATGTGTTTAAGTCCAACTATCAAATTACTTGGAGCCTAACCATATCATTGACAGTATACAGTATGGTTTTCAATTCAACAGGAATACATCAGATGCCCTGATTTGTAGCTCAGCAAGTAGGATTGGAAAAACGTGTCCTTTAGTCATTCCTCCATCTTGCCAAAGCATTCGATTCGGTTGACAGGAGTAAATTGATTGATAAGCTGAAAACAATTGAAGTTCTGAACAGGTCCCTGGATTGGTTCAAGAGCTATTTCACTAATAGACAACAGAAAATATCCATTAATGGTATTGAAAGCAATTCAATAAATGTGGATTATGAAGTGGTGCAGGGCAGTAACCTTGGTCCCCTTCTCTCCATAATTTACATAAATGATGTATCAAAATTGAAATATTGGAAGGTAAACTTTATCTCTTTGCTGATGACATGGCCCTCGTCACCTATGGAAGTTCCTGGGAAGAAGTATACAATAAGGCATCTACCGACCTATTAAAAATTAAAAAGTGGTTAGACATGAATATTCTCACCCTAAATATTAATAAGACAAAATGTGTGCCTATTTTCACCAGAAGGGAGGTCGAACCAGGGGGGCATGCACTGCGATTGCATGTGTGAGGTGAGCCGCGGTCGACTACTTGTAACTGCCGTATTGTTGAACGTTTGGAGGAATTCAGATATTTGGGGGTTATCTTAAATAATAAATTGAATTGGGTACCTCATATCCAGCAAGTCAAAATTAAAATAAGAGAATTACTGTACGCATTCGGTCAAATTAGTCGGGTGTTGACTGTGGCTCAGTGCAGAACCGTATATTATGCGTATGTTCAGTCCCTCCTGGAATATGGCATCCTAGCATGAGGTGGTTCATCTTCAGCTGTTTTGAAACCTCTTTCTGTCTCACAGAAGGCTATTATGAAAAAATCCTCAACAAGAGTGCAAGATATCCTACAGACTTACTGTTTCAAGATTTCCCGTTCTTAATATTAGGCAGCTCTACATAAAAAGTCTTGCAGTTTATATATCAAAAAACAGGAATTTTTTTACAAACATTGAACATAACTATCCAACTAGAGATAGATTACATATAGGTATCCAGATTCCCAGACTCATCCATCATCTAGATTAATGCAATTATTTTTACCTGGCTCATTTCCTTTACCGTAACCTTCCCTGTGATATGTTGCACTCCGAGGGGGCCAGCATTGCTGTCTTTAAGCACGGGTTGGGGAGGTGGCTGCTCAGCATTGGACATGATGCCAGCGAACAATTAATTAGGTCACAATATATTTAGTGTCAATCTCAGTTTCTCCTTTACTTTAATCTGAAATTTTCAAATCTCCCATCTTATAATTTTTTTTCCTGTACTGTTGGATAACATATGATAGGTTCTAACAGAATATTTTTTTTTTATCTGCACACAACAAAATTCATTAACCAATAACTTTTTACATAACTTGATGTATATAACTCTATAGTGTGATTATAGCCGATTATTTTTAAGTAGTTATAATTTATATACAGACATTTTTCTCAAGTGTTAAGTGCTACGAAAATTGATATATACTGTATTGTACACGACACACACAGACTGGTTCTAGGTGAGGAGTACTATTCTTTCAAATTATTGTAAAGTTAGCATTTCAAATGTTTGTAAGATTTTGCTTTTTGTGAATAAAGACTTTTTTCATTCATTCATATTTACTTCTTAAAAATTCTAAGGAAACGCAGGAAACACGCTGAGAAAACGCCGTAAAAAGGCCTATTACAAAGGTCCAGCTAGGGTCTAGAAATTTTTCAATGAGAGGACTTTAATATTTCGTCAAAAAGTCGTCCAGAATTGACGTTTTTGAAGCGTTTTTCTGTGTTTTCTCATTTTTTTATCGATTGATTGTTGATATTCATTCAAATTTGGTAGCCAGATTTAGCTGTGGTGAAAAAGTATTGTATCAGAAGAACTTTAAAAAAGCCTACGGCCAAAGTTTAGCCTAAAACAGGTGTTTTCAGCGTATTTTTGCGTTTTTAAAAGATCAAATTGACAGGAAACGTTCAAATCAGGTTCAGCTAGGGACTAAATATCCTATGTTGAGAGGACTTCAATATCTCGCCGAAGAAAATGCTCAAAATTGGAGTTTTTTCTGAATTTTTCAGTTTTTCCATTATGCTATAGAAAAGGCAATCGAATATCCAATGTAAATTTTTCAATGCGAAGTACTCTTTCCCCCATGGTTATAGACACAAACTGTTCAAATTTGAGTAAGTTTTTTCTATATAGTTTATTTTCATTTGAACTAATAAATTATAGAAAAATGAAATGAATGAGTACGGTACATATAATGATATTCTTCTCCATAGGTGGTACAGGATACCACAGAAAAAATAATTGTAAATTTTGAGGTTATAAAAATGTCTAGTAAACTGATAGGTTTAGTTGACGTTTCTACAGTTATGCGATAACATAGGCTGTGGTTGATACAGTAGAGCTCTAGCTGAAGCAATGGCTTATATCAAAAAGATCTGATTTAAAAAGTAATTGCTTAAATTGGTAATTTGACGGTCTATAATAGCCGATAACTACACACTGCCAAGTTGTAGTTCACACTGTTAGACAAGATTTCAGCTGTCTTCTTGCATTTCGTCTTCATGACTTCTTTCATGTAACTGTTCTTCAAGGCTTTGTAATTTTCTTCACTTGGCATGTCTCTTGTTACTTTGAATACGTTATAAGCTTCTTTAACCCTATCCCTCTGAGCAAGTATATCTTCAGTAATCCATTCGTAATTTTTTTTCGCCTTATCTTTGACAGGAACCTTTTTTAATGGGCAACAGATACTAATGTGGAATCCTAGAATATTTATGAAACTATTGTATTTGTCGTTTGTGTCATTACCATTGTATACCCTACTCCAATTTTCTAAACTTAGTTTCTGCTTTAAACAATTGATGTTACTCTGCTCACATTCTCGCACTTCTTTCGACAATAAACTGCTACCAGCTGTACTTTGGACCTGCATTCTCACCTCTAGAATTTGATAATAATTGTGGTCGGATAATTCTGAACTGTCTAATCTAATCTTACAGTCTTCTATGTTAGTGAGTATATATTATCAATTATTGTTTGAGTTGTTTGAGTCACTCTTGTATAGTCATGTACTCTGGCTGAATAACCTTACCATAAGAGTTTAATCTCTTCTTTTCTTTCTCAATTTTTACATTACTGCTTTGCCATACAAAGTAATAATCCTTCCTTCCTTTTTCCTTTTTTCCTTCGTCCTGGTATCCCCAGAAGAAGGAAGTTTATTGCACAAAAATATAAACAAGAATAATGATAAGAATAGTGATACGAAATTATAAGGTGTTATTATAAACCGAATCAGTTTGAAATAGATAACAACTTATTAATCCTCTATTTCTACGATAAAAATAAACACCAGACGAATAAATTATCTTCTCCGAAACCTTCTATAGGAGGTTTGACTGGAGATAATAAGAGAGATATAGACTGATTAA
This sequence comes from Nilaparvata lugens, assembly GCF_014356525.2. Classification (NCBI taxonomy): domain Eukaryota; kingdom Metazoa; phylum Arthropoda; class Insecta; order Hemiptera; family Delphacidae; genus Nilaparvata; species Nilaparvata lugens. The sequence goes on along the minus strand of NC_052504.1, from coordinate 40,716,568 downwards.
ATGTTTTTATTAAGGGCGGATTAAGGACTCCAGATCCTGGAGTTGAATTGAATTCGGAAAGAGTTATAATTTATTTTTTTAAATTTATATTTGCAGTGATAGAAGTGACAACATCAACAAGCTTTCCTTCTAATAATCGAATTCATAGAATGTGTACAACACTATCTGTGATTGTAGTACTTCCCCGCCCGCTTCAAGCTGGTTTCAATGTTCAATAGGGTATTAGCTGTCGGGGAGTTTAGTTGTTGGGTACGATCACGACAACCAGACCCCTCATAGGCCTATCCAGCAGGGGATTTACTGTCGGGGAGACTAGTTGACGGCAATGGTATATTTTTCCAGGGGATTTACTGACGCCTGTGATCAAAATAGCGAGGAGACTAGTTGTCGGGGAGACAGGTTGACGGCGACCCAAGGCAGCTCGCCTAATAGTTTTCAGAAGCAACAGACTTTAAATATTATTTTTAAAATATCAAAATGTGTCTGCCAAATCAACTCAAATGTTAATTCATAGTGGTTTTCGAGTTAAATAAATTCATAAAGTTTTTTAATCTTTCCAAAGCATCTGTATATTTCAGGTTATCTAGTCTTTTCAGATTGATATTTAATCATACAAAAAAATTTAAATTGAATAAAATATTTATTATTGATGTTACATGCATGTTATTTATTCTATGAATTTATTCATTTATTTTTTATGTTTTCATGAACATGCGCGTTAGCTATTTTGAAGCACAAACTTAGCGCCAGTACGTGTTTTGTTTAAACTTCATGCCTGTTTTTGTTATTAACTTATTTATGTTCTTGTGTGCGTGATTGTGCGCTTTTATATTGTTTTGAAGGAAAATTCTTATAATTTAGAACAACTTACAATACAGAATTTATTTCAACAACAGCTTTAAAGATGAATCCATTTGCACTACTCAATTGGCATATTGTTTGCGTCATGGGATCTGACCAATCCCGAATTAGTATGCAAATTTGGAGAGCAATAATTTCTTAAAAGGAACCCTGGTGGGAATTGGGGAAGAAAGGCTCTCGGCCACGATACAAAATAATCGTCGTGTAGGATACAGACCTGGTCTACATCATACTAAATTTTTAAAGCTTTAATTTCTGTCTTAATGTAATTTAATATTTGTTTTTTCTGTTTTAAAAGTTCCTAAAATCATATGTGATATTATTTTCTACAAATCCATTTAGAGAGTCCCTAAGTTTAAATAGTGTGGTCTGATCAACGAATTTCGCCACGCGTGAAGGATCCATCCTGTAAGAAATATTCGAAGACCGAATATATTTCAAGTACCAAAAACGGAAACAAAAGGCTACGTAAGTTATTCGAATATCTCAAAGTGGGATCCCTGCTATTCTGCATAAATTATACAGCGTATAAATTCGTCATTTGGGAAAAATCATGACTGTAGTAGCTTTAAGGGTACCGAAAATTATACGAATAAGTCTTGCTTCATAAGTAAAATTTAATATTCACGCTGTACTTAGTCAAAGGATCAATTTCCTTGGACGAGCCTCACCCTGAGGTATAATTTTGTCTATTCATTTATAATATTATCAAATCATAACTTTTGTAAAAACTGGTTGACCTACTTATTTCTGAATGTTTTTTTTTTTTGACCCATACCAAGGGCTATCATTTAGTTTATTTGACCAGTTTAATATCATTACATTCCTATACAGTAATTGCTACAATAAAATTCAATTTCATTATTTTTTATTATCTAGTCATTATCAGTTCTTACATACATTTTGTCTAACCAATTTAACTTTTTACTATTCAAGTGTTTATAATGATTGAAGTAATATATTTTTATCTTGTCTATTTACTCCTGTGAGTTTACTTCATTGCACCTTCGAATCCGTTCTTTCTCAACTGACACATATCAATCGTGCAAGACACGACTTGTTTTATAGTAGTCACATATTATTGAATATCATAATTATTGGTATTAGAACATTATTTCATCTGATGGTAGATGGTAGTCGATATTCACATCAATCAATAAAACATTCTATTGAAGATATCTTCAATATTCAAATCAGATCGACTGCCATCAACCTACCATACCGAGGTGTATTGGATTCAGCAGTGATAACTGACAGATGCTTCAAGGGGTGCTATTGAGTCGCATAGACAGCATCAATATTTTTAACTCGGTACTCGAAACATATACTATTTTGGTTCAAGGCAATGCCGTATTATTAACCATAGTACTTGTGGTTAATCAGAGACCTGGTTCGCATGGAGTTGCCATTTGGTTTGTTGTCTCATGTGATTTAATATCGCCTCCAACTGTAAAACAGGTACTAGATTTTAACTAGAAGTATTACGGTCGTCATCCGATGAGTGAATTTATTCCAAAAATTTTACTTCGTGACAGCATTGATTATAACAAGCAGAGTCAGATTGAACTGCATACTAGCATTCAATTCAACTTGATATTATTCAATTATGTCCCAATATCGGCTATTATAGACCGTCAAATTACCAATTTAAGCAATTACTTTTTAAATCAGATCTTTTTGATATAAGCCATTGCTTCAGCTAGAGCTCTACTGTATCAACCACAGCCTATGTTATCACATAACTGTAGAAACGTCAACTTAACCTATCAGTTTACTAGACATTTTTATAACCTCAAAATTTACAATTATTTTTTCTGTGGTATCCTGTACCACCTATGGAGCAGAATATCATTATATGTACCGTACTCATTCATTTCATTTTTCTATAATTTATTAGTTCAAATGAAAATAGAAATCTAGAGTAGCCCTAACGGAAAAAAATAATTTATTAGTACCTTCAAATGTTGATCATTGGAAAGATTTGATAAATCGATGTGTGGGTTTCGCCATTAATTTTCCTTTGAAATTCTGTATCGAAATCATGTATCACATGACCACCTTCCCATTTGAAAAAAATGAAGTTGGATTCAGAATGATGCTGGATTCGAAATGGAGTTGGATCCATATGACGGATCCAAGATGACACAAAAGTTTTGAAGCGACAGAATTGGAATAGGATTCCCATGGAACCTACTACTGTAATATCATACTTGTAAAAGATATATTTAGCTGTTTCTATAATAATTCTCACCAACTTTCTTTAATAACAAGTTGCGGATCAATACAACAGTTCATTAGCGAGTTCTTCAACCCAGGGGGTCTCTAGTTATAGTTACTGTAGTCAGCCCAAGTTGAAAGCAGGGAAAGATCGAGAGAAAATACTACTTTACTTTCAGTTATTAATTGCGTGCGTCATTGCATGCAATGAATAGTCCACACGACAGCTGATTTTTTACCAATTCACATGAGATATTAATAATTATTGCCTGCATCACTGCATGTAATTAATAATCCATTCGATAGCTGATTTATGATGAATAATTCAATAGTCTGATTTTTACAGTAATATTAGCGTTCGAAGGAGACTCCTTTTCCTTTTATATTATCCTTAACATGCAAAATTTCAAATAAGCCTTATACGTCGACGCGAAATTCAAAAAGGAATATACCTGCCAAATTTCATGAAAATCTATTGCCGTGTTTTGCCGTAAATGCGGAACATGAATGAATATAAAAATAAAGAGAAATGCAAAACCATCGACTTGAATCTTAGACCTCGGTCAATCATGCGTCATCCGTGTATTTCGTATCCCGTACATACGGGATATTATAGATAGTGTTATTATAGATAGGGGTATTATAGATAGATAGAATATTATAGATAGTGTTATATAGAAGTTGGAGAAGAATAAGAAGATGGAAGATAAAACCGTTGAATACAGAATTTAATCTATGACCACTCTCAAGTAAAGAATACCGAATTGGAAATTTGACAAATTGAAGAGTTGATTACTGAAATCTTGACGTACTGAATACTTGATGATCTGCAAATAGACCTTCAACCATCTTCGTTAAATTCAGAACCTTTATGCAAAATTTCAAGTTGATCAGTTCAGTTCAGACGTGATGATTCGTCAAACATGCATTTCGTATCCCATAAATGTATAAGCCTATTCCTTCCTATTATGTATTATCCATAAGAAGGAGAAGAAGATATAGATAGTAGAAAAATTAGAAGATTGTAGATGAAACCGTTGAATACACAACTTTATCTATGACCACTCTCAAGTAAAGTTTAACAAACAGGAATCATGACGAATTGATACTTGACAAACTGACAACTTGACGTATGAAATCTTCAAGAACTGAGAATAGGCCTATTATTATTCTCGGTGAATGAAAAATAGATGTGCAAAATTCCCAGTTGAGAAGTTCAGTTGTTCAAACGTGATGATGATTCGTGTATCTCCTATCCCGTACATGTATAAGACAATTCCTTTCTTTGAAATATTATAAATTACATGTGAGGACGTTTATTATTATGAAGATTGAAGATAATAACTCACTAATGCATTTTAACACTGTTACTCGTCGCTATCCAATCAAAGAAGTTTTATTCTTTCAAGACTAAAGTTGATTGTAACGTTTCAAGCATTCAAGATGAATCCTTGGTACTTCACTTTCAACTAAAACAAATCCTTCCGAGAAAACGAAATTCGTCGTTACTCACTTGTAGGGGGAGCTCCGTCGTTACTCACTTGTAGGGGGAGTTCCATCCTAGATTGCTTGGGAGAAACAAATAGCCGCCAACTTATCAAGTTGATTGATTCTTGCAAATGATTAGATGTTATAAATTTGTTGGCAGCGGGAATGGTAGCGGAGCCAATAGAATCTAAACTCTAATAAAGATTCGACGCTTCATTCATCTGTAAGGGATATCGCGGAGGAGCAATCACCTCTATCGATATCCAGGCTCATCCTGAGTGATTTCAAAATTGGAAACTACTCAACTGATACTTCGATAAACGTCTCTAGTTCGACAAACGCCTTACACTATGGAAATACGTAATACAAATTATACATTATTTCAAACAACGGAGATAGATCTCATCATGATATTCAACAACTATAAGACATTATTAATTCAGGTTTTGAAGTTGAGTGGCAGAGAGGACTTAAAAGTCCTAGCTCCGCCTAGGACTAGGGTAGCAAGTTCGAGTGGCAAAGAGGACTTAAAAGTGCATGTCAAAGTACACACTGATTGTGTTTATTAGATGAGGTGAATATCCTTCTACCCACAAGATTTCCCAAAGCCTGGTATGATCCAATGTATGTATCAAAAGCCTTTTAAAGTCAATGAATGCCATATGTGTCTCCAAATTATATTCTTTTTTTTCTCAATTATTCTTTCAACAGATTATTCTCACTTTCAGAGCTCTCCTCCCATTTTCCGTTCTTCGTCTCCTTCCGCTCTGGAACGCTAACGTTCATCTAGCCATCTCGAGTGGCTTTTTCAATCGACTAAGCTTCTAGCTTCTTGACTGATCTCCTCTCTTTTTCAAAGTTTTCCGGGTAGAAACGACTCTAGCCTAGAGCTATGGTGAAAGTAACTTGTTGTTTTCTGTTGTATCCTTAGGTTTTTTAATAATAAATCACCTCATGTATTCATTGATAGAAAATTATAACACTTTATAAGTTTACTCTCATCTTAAAGTAAACCTTAAAATAATCCTGTGGGTCCAGATATGGTAAGGGTGCGCCACCACTACTGGATTTAACCTGTGCAGTGCCAGTAACGTGGCCTGCGGATCTCTCTCATCACCGACAAACTCATAAATAGCTTCAATCAATTCTGTCATTATAAATTATAGGTTGAATTTCTTCACACGAAGTAAATTTTCACATCGCAGTTCGACGATCAAGAAATTCTCAGCTACTTTATATTTGAAGGTCATATTTTAGGTCATTAAGTGTCATATTATTATCTTCCCTTGATCTATTCATCATATTTCATAATTTCACTATAATCATCATATTCATTGATTTGAATATTTTTCTTGTATAGCATGTGAGCCTTCAGAGTCTCAATTGAGAATTGGAAAAAAAACATGCAACTTTATTTTTAAATTTGCTTGTATATTGCTTGTAAGATAATAACTAGCGTGATAATGTTCATAGGCGTAATTTCACTTTCACACTCATATTTTAACAGAAGGCTACTCTTTCCTGAACCAGCACAGGGAGAGAGAGAGAGAGAGAGAGAGAGAGAGAGAGAGAGAGAGAGAGAGAGAGAGAGAGAGAGAGAGAGGAGAGAGAGAGAGAGAGAGGAGAGAGAGAGAGAGAGAGAGAGAGGGAGAAGGACTCAACCAAGATTATCCAGATATATAATCAATTAGGTGGATTCTCTATAATTTTAAAATGCTTCATAGATATTGTTTGTGTAACATTTTTCCGAGTTTGAGTTATATCATGTGCTTTCCGTCACACCTGTGACAATTTCCAGCTGGACCATGAGTAATCAGCAATGAAACAAATCTAGAAGCATGTTGAGTAGGAGTCAATTCCTAAATGGATACGCCTAAGATTGGAATGCTGAGGAAGTGAGTCTCACGAAAGGATTTCCTTTGCATCGAAGATGGTGAAATACTTGGCTACGGGAAAAGGAAGTCTTGCTACGGTCGGAAGAGCACTTTTCCGTTGCTGCTGTGTTCATGGCCTCTCGCAAAGAGACTCTAAATAATAAATAAGAGTATATACTGATGGTCAGGAGGAGAGGAGATTATGGTTTAGGCCGAGAGAGGGTTGATGGTATGCGGGAGGGGATGGTGTTAGGTGTGGAGGTTATGCCTGAGATGTGCGCAGTAAATGTTGGTGAGGGGGAGTCTAGAGCAGGTGCACTGGTAAGCGTTTTTCTTTTGAGCTTCTCCCTCCAGTTTCTGTGTTTAGACCATCAGCAACGAAATGTTATCGAAAAGTGTTCGGGATGTTTTGATAGCCCAGTAATGCATATTGGGCTACTCGAGAGGAGTAGACTACATGCAAGAAATCCATAAAGAATGCATCCGTAACAATGTACTAGCGACCTTTTTCTCATCTGATATTTAAAGTAGCATAACCTCTATGTGATCGAGTATATTGGAGAATATGCATTCAATTGCAGCTTGTCTTCATTCATTCACATGCTTCACATGCAAAAACTGGCGGCTGTAGCATTAGCTTTGATTCCGTCAATGAGAATATAGATCTTCAGAAGCAGACTATGAAAGAAAACATTTCCCTGGAGGCTAAATGATAAACAAATCAGTACAGATCCGATCTAGACACCAAAAATTTCAATACAGCAACATGGTCTTCCATACATTCATTATTCTCATCATTGTAACCAACATTTGAGACAACGCAAATCGAGCTGCTCAACAAAATAATAAACTATGCTAGTCATGAGTGCCAGTAAATTTTTGGAAATCATGGTTGAGAAAAATAATAGAAAAAGTCTGTTTGAATCTTTCATTGAGAAAATGAATAATATTGAAAATTCATATCAGCTGAAGCAGCAGTTACATAATAATAAGAGAATACTAGCCGTCAGGCTCGCTTCGCTCGCCATGTCCGTATAGCCAGGGGGCTCCGCCCCCTGGACCCCCGACTGGATCGTCCAAAAATGAGATCGGAGGGCTCGCTTCGCTCGCCTGCATGTAGACCTCAGCGGAACCTCTGTACCGAATTCTGGACACCCCACTGGATTGTCCAAAAATGAAATCAGCGGGCTCGCTTCGCTCGCCTGCATGTAGACCTCAGCGGAACCTCTGTACCGAATTCTGGACCCCCGACTGCATTGTTCAAAAATGAGATCAGCGGGCTCGCTTCGCTCGCCTGCATGTAGACCTCAGCGAAACCTCTGTACCGAATTCTGGACCCCCGACTGGATTGTCCAAAAATGAGATCAGCGGGCTCGCTTCGCTCGCCTGCATGTAGACCTCAGCGGAACCTCTGTACCGAATTTGAACGTATTATGTCAATTTGATCTCGAAAAACACCTGTTACTATATCGGCGTATCTTTGGCGAACAAAATTCTTCCACCTCAGCTAAACCTGTGTACTGAATTTTTTAAAATATATTTCCATCAATTATTGAAAAAGGTGAGGAAACGCAGAAAAGCTGAGAAAACGCTAATTTTGGGCGTATCTTTGGCGTTATTTCAATTTCCTTCTAACACAGGTTTATTGCACCCCAGCTGAGCTTCTGTAGTAAATTTGAACATTTTCTGTTCATTTGTTCTCGATAAAGCTGAGAAAGTGCAAAAAAACGCTAGAAAACGCAGATTTTGGGCGTATCTTTGGCGTTATTTCAAATTCCTTCTAATACAACATTATTGCACCCCAGCTGAGCTTCTGTAGTAAATTTGAACATTTTCTGTTTATTTGTTCTCGATGAAGCTGAAAAAACGCTAAAAAACGCAGATTTTGGGCGTATCTTTGGAAATTTTTCCAATTCCGTTCTTACTGCGCCTCTAAAGGGCCAACTGAACACACCTACCAAATTTGAAATGCTATGTCATATTTTTATCATATGTTAGGACGATCCGGTCGGGGGTCCAGACTAAACGGATATGGCGAGCGAAGCAAGCCTGACGGCTAGTAATATAATTTTCCCACGAATAGCTCTGATTGAAGTAGCAGTACCCAATCAATTTTTCCGCGATAAATCAGGACCTCCTAAATAGGTATTCAGGAGGTACTGGATAAATGCATTTCAATCTTCAACTTGGTGCCAACCTAACAAAGTCAACTCAACTTAATGCCAACCTGACAAAATTTTCAATTTAGTTACCAGAACAACTGTTTCGAAGAGGTACTCTCTCTAGATTATAGTTCTATGTTAACATATGGTTTGGACATTTCAATTATAATTTTAAGATATTGGAATAAGAAGAATAAACATGCTAAAAGACGACCTTCAAACCCTTAAAAACCACCCTTAGAGTTAAAATATCGCCAAAAGATTTCTTAGTGCTCCTCTAAAGGGCCAACTGAGCATGCCTAACAAATTTGAACGTTTTTGGTCCGGTAGATTTTTAGTTCTGCGATTGAGTGAGTCAGTCAGTCAGTGAGTGAGTGCCATTTCGCTTTTATCTATATATATATATAAGCGAAATGGCACTCACTCACTGACTGACTCACTCACTCACTCACTCACTCACTCACTACACTCACTAGTGTAGACGGTAATGACATTCCTTACTGTAGCTCAGTTAAAAATTTAGGCATTATTATGAATAATACTCTTGACTGGTCAGAACAAGTGAACAAAACTTGTAAAAAGGTATTCTCAGCCATGCATGCATTGAAGAAAATGCACGATATCCTCCCTAGAAACATTAAATTATTATTGGTTCAATCTCTCATCTTCCCACATTTAATGTATTGTAATTCTGTTCTTAACGATATGCAAGTCACTCTGAATGATAAACTACAGCGTTGCCAAAATTATTGTCTACGTTTCGTCTACTCTCTCCAACGCCATGATCATATCACCCCAGCCCACATTGCTAGTTCAACATTGAAGCTTCCCGATCAGAGGCTTTTTCGAATAGTCAAGCTTGTTAGAGATATCTTGAAATACGGTAATCCGAACTATTTTAAAGATGATTTCAAATTTGTCTCTGAAGGTAGCAGGATAGATGCTTCACATACTAGAACCGGAGAAAGTACTTTAAGGATACCCAATCATCGAACTACTATTTTCACAAAATCCTTCTTAGTCAGTGCCTGTCGTGCATGGAATACACTTCCTGTTTCTATCAGGTCTATCGAGAGCCGAGCGAGCTTCAACCTGACTTTAAAGAAACATATTTTGGAACAAATGACTGAAACTGTCCGGCCCTAGAACGATCACATGACAACCATCCCTCATCCATTCCACCAATATAAACCTTTAAACCATGTTATAGAACGAATTGTATATATATATTATATAAACTCATGTTATTTCAATTATCCACTGCATACTGCTGTATATTACTGAAATTTGATAACCCTGATCTACTTTCAGCCTACTTCATTTTATTAATCAATTATTTGATCTTATCTACCTATATAATTATTTTACTTTGTCAATTTTCTGTTTTTTTTCTTTTCAATATTCATATTGATTAAAACTTTTACAATATTTCCATTAATAAATAAATCCTTAGTTTAAATAACAAAATTAACGTTTTGGTAGAGAGTTAGTGGGGAGGATATTTTTAATATTCTTCCCAAAGAATGGACATTGATATGTCCATAGCTCCGCCAATTTATGTAGATGCATAACAATTATGATTATTATCTATAGTTATTATATTACAAATTGCTTTTTCATATAATATACAGTTCAATAGTTATTTTCTTAGTCTATATTATGTAAATTCATCTATATCTTTGCTGTATTGTAAGCTATTGTATACAAGTGTATAAGCCAGTATATATTGTAATCTACATAAATAAAGTACTCAATCAATCAATCAATCAATCAATCACTCGCATAACTAAAAATCCACCGGACCAAAAACGTTCAAATTTGGTAGGTATGTTCAGTTGGCCCTTTAGAGGCGCACTAAGAAATCTTTTGGCGATATTTCAACTCTAAGGGTGGTTTTTAAGGGTTTAAAGTTCGTCTTTTAGCATGTATATTCTTCTTCTCCCAATCTCTTAATTACAATTGAAATTTCCATATCATATGCTACTATAGAACTATAATCTAGATGGAGTACCTCTTCGAAACAGTTGTTAACTGGCAACTAAATTAATAATTTTGTCAGGTTGGCATTAAGTTGAGTTGACTTTGTTAGGTTGGCACCAAGTTGAAGTTTTAAACGCATTTATCGCGGGAAATTGATTGGGCACTGCTACTTCAATCCTGGAATATTATATTACTAGCCGTCAGGCTCGCTTCGCTCGCCATATCCGTTTAGCCAGACGTTTAGTCTGGACCCCCGACTGGATCGTCCTAACATAAATGATAAAAATGCTCAAATGCAAAATGCAGGCGAGCGAAGCGAGCCTGCTGATCTCATTCTTGGACGATCCAGTCGGGGGTCCAGGGGGCGGAGCCCCCTGGCTAGACGGATATGGCGAGCGAAGCGAGCCTGACGGCTAGTATATTATATATGGATAGATAGATATAGAAGAAGACTTGCAGGTAACCCGTGCTCCACAAGGGTCTATTTTAAAACTTGACGTAATGAAATCTAGAAGAATTGAAAATAGGCCTATAAGAATCCTAGGTTGATTGGAAATTTATAAGCAGCATTTCAAGTAAATCGGTTCAGTAGTTCAGACGTGATGATGCATCAAACATAATTATCCTTTCCTCTAAACGTGTATATGTGTTCAAGCCAGTTCTTTCCTTTATTATAGTATAAGAGATGATAGATAGATGGATGATATATCCATCTATCTATCTATCATCTTTTATACTAAGATGAAAATTATGTTTGACGCATTATCACGTCTGAACTACTGGACTGATTAACTTGAAATTTTGCATATAGATTCTTGCTTAACCGAGGATGGTTATAGACCCATTTTAAATTCTTCAAGATTTGAATGCTTAAAGCTTTCAGTTTGTCAAGTTTTCAATCAAGTTTTATTGAACAAAATATTTACATTGGAGGTCCCACTAAACCCGAAGGCTTTTCAGTAGGTGCCTATATAAGTATACATAGTAAATTATAGAATCGTACATTACAAAGAAACAAAATTTACAAATTTGATAAGAGGAAGAGAAAAAAAAATTTTTTTGGATGCAAAGGGAAGTTTGGAAGTAAGAAGAGGATGTGAAGGAAGGATCGTGGTGAGGAAGGTAAACTTATCTAGGAACTAGAATATCTTAATAAAATTTGAGAAAAGAAATTAGATAAACTACTCAAGTAAAAGAAAAATATCAATCAAATCAAATCATAAATCATAAAAAATGAGTATTCACTATTTATGAAAACAAAAATTATAATAAACATTCATGGGGGAAAAAATTGAAAATGAAGTTTGAATTTCAAGAAATAATTATAGTGGAAAATAATAAGTGGTTGCTCTAGCTGGCAGCAGTGACTCAATAAAATTAATGTACCAGCAAAATCTCTGCTAGCTGTTTCTTAATATGAGATTATTGTTATTTATTACATAGCTAAAAACATCACTTTTTGAATAATCTCGAATATTCAGAGGCATTTTATTAAATAATTTAGGAAGTATGTAGAGGAGTGATCTTTTTCCATATATATTTTTCTAAATCGAGGTAACTGATATATAACTTGTGATCTTGAATTGTAAGGAGATGGTGGAGCAAAGGATCTGTATTGGATATTATTCTTGAAAAATATTATAATCTTGTAAATATAGAAATTCTTTGGAGTTAGTGTATGATAAAAAAATTGTACATTAGAAATATTATTGAAGTTAATATTTAAGTTGATAAGAGGCAATCGAGATGTTATGCACTTCAGGGATCTTGATTGAATTCTTTCTACTCTGTGCAACAAATAGTCAGCTGCACAGCCCCATGAATCTATACACCATACCTAATGATAGACTCTACTAGAGATTTATAAATTAGGTGAAGACGGTCGACCAGAATAGTTTTATGCATGTAAAATATTTTTGCGCCTTATGCTTGAAGTTTTTTCGAGATGTAGTTGATGTGTGGATGCCATCTCACTCTACTGTCAACTATCACACCTAGGTATCGGGTATCGTCAACATGAGTTAGTGATGGGCAACTACAAGTTTGAAGTGATTTAGAAAGACAGAGGCAGTCATGACTGATAATTTTTGGAGTTTCATTACATCCCATATGTGGTAATTAAAATGCATTGAAACTGTTTTTTCTTATTAATGACTAAATTTCTGTCATGTGACCACCTAAGAATCCTATTATAGTCAGATAGCAACAATTGCTCTGCAACTTTAAGATTTTAACAATTAAAGCTGTGTCTTCAGCATACATAAAAATGTAACCATTTCTGATTATGCTTGAAATTGAGTTTACATATATATATTGTAGAAGACAGGAACCAAGATACTACCCTGTGGGACACCAATATAATCGTTTTTCAATAATTCGCTTTGATTGTTCCCCAACTTAACCAGAATGTATCTGTCACTCAGGTAACTCTCAACAACTTTAGAACATTTCCTGTGATTCCAATGTCATGAAGCTCATCCAGAAGGATATTATGCTTCAGAATATCAAAGGCCTTTAAGTAATCTATGAATATTGCTAAAACATGAAATCTAAATATAAAGAAAAATAAAAATCTCAGTACCCTTTTCAGAAATATTTTATCACAACATGTTTTGGACATTTATGCCATTTTCCGAAAAAATGGCATAAATGTCCGAAACATGTTGTGATAAGATATTTCTGAAAAGGGTACTGAGATTTTTATTTCTCTTGATATTTATATTACAAGTAGCCCTATACAGAAATAGATTAAAAAACATGAAATCTATCATTAAAAAAAAGTATTTATTTTGTGGGTAAAATTTAAAAGAAATGCTTCTGCAGATTTCCCTTTTTGAACATTTGACAGGATATTATTATCAGATGGGTATTGATTTAAATGGATTGATAAATATCTTTCGAATATCTTCTCAGGCACTGATAATTTAGCTATTGGCCTGAAATTCTCCAGGTCATCTCGAGCACCAGTTTTAAAAATTGGTCTAACAATGGCTATTTTTGAAAAGTCTGGGAATATGCCTTTAGAAATCGATAGATTCATCATTCAACAAAGAGGATTCACCATATGCTCTTTCAGGACTTGCAAATCTGAAACGGCAATATCATCAGAGCCTGGAGACTTATTTGTGCTCATATTATTGATAATTTGAATAATATCATCATTACTTGCATATTTAAGGATGCATTTATGCTCAGATGGCACATGGACTGAGTCGTCAAGGATCAAGGGACATTAATGTGTAGTTTTCCTAATATTTCTGATAAAGGAAGTAGTAAAAATTATTTGTCTTGCTTCCAGTTGGTATATGGAAGCAGCAGAAAATTTCTCTTAAAAGGGAAATTAGAAGATAGGTATGATTGGGGATTCGAATGATAGAAACAGATTTTCCGTCGCACCCAATTTTTTTCCGCCATTTTGAATCCAACTTTTCTTTTAATGAAAGGTTTAATTGGAATATGATTCCGATACAGGATTTCCAGAGAAAAGGTATGGTGAAAACCGCACATCGATATCTCAAACCTTTCAAAATTTATTCTCATTAATTTCCTTTATTATAGTATAGAAGATGATAGATAGATGGATATACATATATATATATATTATATATATATTATATATATATATATATATATATATATATATATAATCTTTCATACTCTAATAAAGGAAAGAGCTGGCTTAAACACGTATACATGTGTAAAGGATAGGAAAATTATATTTGACGCATCATCACGTCTGAACTACTGGACTGATTTACTTGAAATGCTGCATATAAATTCTTAATCAACCGAGCATTCTTATAGGCCTATTTTCAATTCTTCTAGATTTCATTACGTCAAGTTTTCAGTTTATCAAGTTTTAAAATAGACCCTAGCAAGGGTTACCTGCTAGTATACAATATTCATAATCAGTAACTTGAGTAGTGATGCCTCGATTATTGATTTTTCAATCTCCTCTTCCTTACCATACTAGTATAGGAGTATTCTATGTTCACCTATAGTGAGGTTGACGCTATAATGGCAGTGTTTTATTAGCAATGGTATTGCTATCCTAGTCTATCATTCAACAAAGCAGAACAACTGTTTCTTCCCCGAATTTTGATTTATACACTATAAATATTCCAAAAAGTAGGTTATGTTCCATACACTTGAATTCAGTTCAAATTTTCATTAAAAATATTTGAAAACATAAAAGTTCTAATTGAGATTGTTTAAAAACCAAATTGAATAATGAAATAACACTCACTGTAAAATAATGATTAACTTTGAATATTATGATATATCATCTCATGTCAACAAATCAGATTATTTTGACCGAGTCAATTAAAATTTATATTAAGATTTCTTTTAATTAAGAAACTAATTATTAATTAAGATTTCTCGCGAGATACGGTAAGCTAATTGATTACACATCTGATATCCCACAAAGGCATCTTCTGTTATCGACAGACGACGAAATTATCATCTGTTTTTCCAAGGATGAATTATCGTTTTCTTGTCCTTCAGCGAGTTTTCCCAGGGATGAGACCTGGTGCAATCGAATTTTTATATCATAAACCTACTATATTCCAAATTTCGTGAAAATCATTATAGCCGTTTTCGAGATCCGTTGAACATGAATAACCATATTGTGATGAATTTTTTAAATAGACCTCATGAGAAGAGAGAAAAATTGTGATTACCTTTTAAAATGAAAGAATTTGCTAAAGGAATAGTTAGCGACCGAGCGATAAAGCTTACTTATCAGTAACTGTATATTAGATAAGAGTACCGTTCTGTACCGAATATTTTCTAGAAAATTATTCAATAAAATTATAATTATTCTGCAAATAAAGCACGAATTATTTATGAATTGCTCATTGATTTTGAGGTTACACTCTGTTTACTATCGATCAGATGTTTTTAAAACAGTTCGAACGCAGCTGACTGATTCAAAGTATTGTCAAATGTCATGCTGGCTTCACGCAAGATATAATACCATTTCTAAAAATTATAAAACTATCAATAAAGGACCAAGAATTTCGAATAAAAAAAAATAAAATGTATGTATTATCGTTGAAATTATTTATTACTTAAGAGATTATATTATATGTCAAGTCTTATTGTAACTAACTAGGTCATAGCATGAAATTATATTATTGGTAAAACTGCAGAAATTAATTATAACAGTCTCAGACATAATAAAAATATATAAGAATATTAATTTATTAATTATTACCTCAACTGAACCACATGGTAATTAAATCTCTTTGGCAAGCCTAAGCCAATCATAGTGCATAGAAATAGCACCAAAAAGGTGATCGTTTGAAAGCAACATATGTTAATCTACTATCAGACAACAAACCTGCCTTATCATATACGCTAGCACATGTACATTGTATGAGAGGAACTATGTCTAGAAGATTAAGCAGTTTTAAGAATTACATAAATTGGATTATTATTGTAATTAAAGGAATTATATTCTACTGCCTGCCACTGACGTCACGTCTACGTCACAATCGTTCTACCAATGGCAAATTTTCATGCAAATTATTACATCGAGATTCTCAGAAGAAAGGTCTAGCCAAGAAGCTGAGAGAAAAGACAGCACTTCCCTTTTGAAATCCTCACCGTTCAGATCTCTTTATAGTTACCAAGACCTATTTGTAAAATTTTCGTTCGATTTTATATGTTCTATTTGTGAGCCGATATTTTAGGCCAATCTATTTGTTATTTGTAAATTTATTTTCATCAATCGATAAATTTAAAAGTTTAAAGTAAATTATCCCTTAATTAATTCGGTGAAGGAGATATTTAAATTAAAATTCCACACGTGCTGAAACCGAAGCCTGGATTGCTGCCGATCAAACGATTTTTGATCTAAAGAAGAAAACCACGACCGCCAAGGAATTTCACGTGAGTTATAAGTTAAAAGGGGCCCCAATCTACGCTTCGAAAATATTTCAGTGCAGAAAAACATAAATTTTTCCTTCGTTAAATTATTGGCCACGCCGACAAGCGCTTTTAGTTATTAAGAGCCTAGAATTTATTCCTATAGAATTTCTAAGAACTTATAGTTGATTAGCTATCCTCCGCTGCCAGAACCACGACCCCGAGCATTTTAAAAAATATTTTTTATAATTCATTTTCACTATTTTTTCAAAACTGTTAAATTTTATCAATTGTAAAATTCTGTCGAATCACGCATGGTATCATGCAAGCACAAGAAAATTTTTAACTTTGAATATTATGATATATCATCTCATGTCAACAAATCAGATTATTTTGACCGAGTCAATTAAAATTTATATTAAGATTTCTTTTAATTAAGAAACTAATTTTTAATTAAGATTTCTCGCGAGATACGGTAAGCTAATTGATTACACATCTGATATCCCACAAAGGCATCTTCTGTTATCGACAGACGACGAAATTATCATCTGTTTTTCCAAGGATGAATTATCGTTTTCTTGTCCTTCAGCGAGTTTTCCCAGGGATGAGACCTGGTGCAATCGAATTTTTATATCATAAACCTACTATATTCCAAATTTCGTGAAAATCGTTATAGCCGTTTTCGAGATCCGTTGAACATGAATAACCATATAAATATCCATATAACCAGATAATATCGGGGCACCGAGCTTCGCTCGTTATTTGTTATTGATAAACAGAGCATAATCCTTCCAAGTGATGGGGGAAGTACTAACAGGCACAGCCCAAAACGGTTTCTTCCCCGAATTTTGATTTCTACACTAAATGGTCCAAAAAGTAGGTTAGGTATGTTCCATACACTTAAATAATCAGGTCCAGTTTTCAGTCAAAGCATTTAAAAACAGAAAAGTTTTAATTAAGATTGTCTACAAACCAAATTGAATAACAAAATAACACTCACTAATCACTTAAAACTGTAAAATAATTATTAACTTCGAAAATGCTGATATAGTCTACTCTCATTTTGAATGATATACCGTGTCATGTCAACAAATCAGATATCTTGATCAAGTTGATTGAAATTTCTAGATAATATTATTCTCGTGAAATAAGCTGATTTATTAAGTGCCACCCAGCAGCTGAGTGCATCTGCTGAAAAAAGGTTTTAAGGTTGAAGGATTAAAAGAAAAAAGTGTAACTATGGTGATGAATTTGGAAACATCGCGAAAATATATTTTTTTTTCAAATACGACTATTATTTTTTTAAATTATGAATAATATTATAACTTTCAAACCCTTACGGTTTCTTTATCTTTTAGATCGTGTTATGAATTTCGTGAATGCGATATTTTGATTTTCCACAGAATCACTCGCTCACTTTTTACTATCCACAGACGATGAGAGTATCAGCTGTTTCAGCCAAGGATGAATTATCCTTTTATGTCGTTCAGCAAGTTTTCCCAGGAATGATTCCTAGTGCAATCGAATTTTTATATCATAGACCTACTATGTTAAAATTTCGTGAAAATTTTTAGAGCCGTTTTCGAGATCCGTTGAACATAAATATATAACCATATAACCATATAACCATATAATTACATAACCAGATAACTACATAAACATATATACATAAATTGCTCGCTTAATATAATAGGATCAATAAACCTGTATCAGCTACCGTCTATAGAAGGCATTGACAAGACAGATGATCGGCAACGTTGTTCTTCTATCTTTCAACACTGCCATTATAACGTGGACATCACTATACGTATGTATAGTATTTGTGTACCTCGAATAAGGCATAGATTCAAAGTGAGTAATAGATTTCTAAAATCTTTGTTTTTATAAATGGCTAAATTATCACTGGAAAGATTTCAGTTTCGAGCACTTTGTACTACTGTTGGATGGGTGGCTGCTTTTCGGCATGTTTGACTTCTCGTCAAAATAACTTCCCGTTAATTCGAAAGACTATTGAATCTAAGATGTATTCATTATTGAATAGTTAAGCGGATAGCTGTTGTCTGGAATAAATTTTTGACTCTTGATATTAGAAAAATATTGACTCATCAATAACTCAATCGCAATTTTTCATTGGATCTGAGTTTGAAGAGGATTTTCATAATACTGCCAGCCTCACGTATTTGACTTCATGGAACGGCATTTCAGCGGCAAAAAAATTACTGCAAAACATTCAAAACTGTGTTTGAATGGTGAGCAAGCAGTGGGGGGAGGGGATCCTTTTGTTGGAAACTATGAGCCATGAAAAGTGATAACGTTGGCTTCTATGCAAACAGGCAGTGAAACAATGGCAATATCGATATTTGACGTTGAGCAACAGGCCAAATCTGTACTGTGTGGTGCACGAGAGGAGAGCTATAATCACAGTGCAGTCTCACTTTTGCCTCAGAATATGATCATTCATATACTCGTGCTTTATTTGGAGACATATTTCTAGGGGATACTCCATTGATGGAGTTGTTCAGTTCACATTATTGTGTTATCGCTTCTGTAGCGGAATTATGAATGAAAGAAAATTACGCTTCCAAACAAGAGTATGAATTGGAATAACGATTTTTACAAAAATAAATAATGAAGGAAAGTTACGTTTCTATAGCAAAACCTATTTTTAACTGAAACCGAGGGAATAATATTGGAACATAATCGAGGATAAGCTTATTTTGCTCTATGGTGCCCTCTTGAACGTTTGATTGTGGATGAGTGATTATATGAATTATATATGAACAACCATACCCATGGAGGGATTCGAACCCACGAACAATCGCAGCGATAGCAGACTGAGATTAACAAGCCAGCAGTGATGACTACAGGAGTTGGCTACGGCAGCCAGCAGTGTTTCGAGCAGTAGGTCGATGAAATATGATTAGATGAGAAACAGTTAAGGCCCTACTCAACGACCCTCCACATTGAATCCAAGAGTCCTCTACTTCAACAAAATTTCTTCCTGATCGATGACAGAAATTGCAATGCTTGCTCACCACCTTGTAACAAACTATCAAACTTCTCAAAAACAAAGTCTCACACTAACTCACGCTCTCTCAAGAAACAAATTATAGAGTAGGCGGATCACAATGACATTGGAAAAATATTTTAAATATTCTAATGAATTGAATTTGGAGAGAGAAGAAGTTTCGAGCTAGCGTCTGTTTTCTTTCCAATATATTTTTTTATTGTGGATGATGCCCACATGAGCTGTTTGCTTGTGGATGGGTAATGGTAAGTGCGAAGGGTAATTATGAGATGATCATGCTTATTCGATGGGATTCGGCGGAATTCGAACCCGCGGCCAGGTAGCACTAGCAGGCTGAGGGTGCAACACCTTAGTCAACAGCTATCTGGCTGGCAGTTGTCATGTAATTGATCGAATGAATATGAATTTCCAAACTAGCCTTACTATCAATAATTCTCCATCAGAATAATTTCCATTTTCTCAACCGTTTGGGCTAGCCGTTAACGACAGGATGATGAATATATATGTGCACAATAACATGTTCATCATGCATGTTTTGTCATCAGCGAGAGGCTTCGAACAAAAATAAATAGCTGTTTGACAGCAGCTTCTAGCATGGAATAAACAGCTAATAGCAAATATCAAATCACTGGAAATTACAAATCATAATGATACAGGAATAATATTCAACCTCAAATAGAGTAGTGAAGAAAAAATAAAGAACAAAAAATCGATGATTATTCAAAGAGGTTTCTCAACCTCAAAATATTTTGTTCAAAGCCTTTCGCTGTAACGATTGATCAATGTATGACGACATGTGTGCACACCTATGTTCAGCACACCAGTCCTGTCGTTAGTGACCATCCTTAGGCCTATATGATTTAGATAAATTATGATAGACTGCAGAGTGTATTTTATCAGAAATAGTAATAGCAAGTTTTAGAAAATGGACAAAACACATTCATGTAAAATATTTTGATTTGCATGATATTGAGTTATTCAATGAACTGAGGCATCAAGTGAAGTCCCGATTCCCGTTACGTTACTCTATTGATTCGAACACTCTTCCGATATTGCACGTCTTTAAGACACTATTTCATCCATTACCAAACAAATCTCTATAAGATCTGGAAAATGATGTGGGAGTACTCTTGACCAGAAACAGACTGGATGATATTCCTCTTGAGACAACCCTCGCAATGACAAATTCTATATATAACGTGATAACTTTCCTTTAATGGACCTGATTCTCCTGTATAAGATTGTCCAAAAACTAGTATAGATTTCGAAAAATGGAAAATTTTGTGTTGTAAGATGCAATCTCCTTATGTCCAGGAAATATTGAAAAATAATTATTCATTATTCTGTAAAGCTGCGTACACATATTCGTGCTTCCAACCCACACCGAGCACGCTCCTCCCTCGTACCCCGCCCTCGTACCGACTTCGTACCACCATCGAACCACAGTCGGACCGACCACGCTCCCATCATGAACGTTACGGAAGATGTTAGATTTTCTTGCGTTCCCCGGTCGAACTACTCTTGCTCCCCGGTCGATCATCAATCGCTCTGCTGGAGTGACGTTCGGTTGCGGAGCAGAGCGAGAATCTGTACGCACCTTAATATTTACTTGGATAATCTTCACCAGAGTTGAACATTTTCAGCAACAAAGAAATGAGTTAAATTGTCTCGAACCCACAACCTTTCATTCATGAGTCATGCAAGCTATCAATACGCCACAGATTCACTTAGAGAAAGCTCTTTTTGATTGAGCATGAATTTTGAATAACAAATCGGATTGATCAGCTCTAATCGGGTACTAAAGAAAAAGTAATTGATTAGAAGAAATGAAAGTATTCCCATATCAATCCTCGGTCAATTCAGAATCCTTATGCAAGTTAATCAGTTTATTTGTAGTTCAATTTGTTGTTAAGTGATAATGCTCCATCGTGTATTTCCTATCCCGTATCTATGATTATAATCCAGTACCTCCCTTTATAATATTGTAGAATAGAACGATTCCCTTCATATAGAACGATTAATAGAACTGAAAAATTATCAAATTGAAAACTTGACGTACTGAAAATCTAATGGATAACTTGACAAACTGAAAACAACACGTACTGAAATCTTGAAGAACTGAAAATAGGCCTAAATTAACCATCCTTGATAAATCAATAATCTTGATACAAAATTGCAGGTTAATCAGTGATGATGCGACAAACATGTTCGAGGGTCATTTTTCGATCTCCGATCACATTATTTTATCAATAAGACACAGAGAACCAGTAAGGGGGCGATTTTCTTAGAGCTGAACAGCTTATCACACTCACCAAACGCCCTGTTATCGGTGCGCTTGAAACGTCTACTGTTATCAAGTTATAGACTCAGAAACATGACCGCCTCACTTGAGTCTACCGCTAAGTGCTAGTTGCGTAGCGTTACTCTTTTTTACAAGCAAAAGACAATAGTTCAGCATAAATCTTAAGAGAAATTATTAATGTTCATGCAGGAAACATAATGAGAGATGATCTTGTGCCTTTATGATGTCGAAAAATTGAAGACGTCACTTGAAATGACTTCCGAAATCGACGATTCATGAAAACTCGGCCCCATAGCGCTGATGCAACCAAACTGCTTCTCCAGCAAAACCAAATAGGATAAAAATTCGATCACCCACAATACAAAATTGACTTTGTCACTAATAACTTACACCTTTCCTCCAAACTCAAGACATTTTTTTGAGGGCAGAGCTTCTAAACTATTGAGGAACACCAAAACAACGTCATAGCCCACTCAAACTCATTTGGCGGCAGCATTATTTTCGAGAATTTTCGTAGCCATTTCTTATATTTATATTATAGATAAAACAATAATAAGATAATGTTTTTGATTTCGTTTTCTGCTCCCTTCCACTCTATGTTTTGCAACATTGGTGGATAATTATCACTATTTCTCAATGATTGCTATCACTATTTTTGTTGATATGATCCAGATAAAAATGGTTGATAAATATTACTCTGTTTCTACATTGTAGAATTTTTCTAGGGAATTTTTCTACTTTGGAGAATTATTACAATTACTTTGTAACATATGAGTGAAAACTCCAATCATCCCATGGATAATAATTATGAATGATGCATAGAGCAGAATCGTGCGGGCACTGCATTGTTGGTATAAGCCTGAAATCATACGTTACTCCCGTAACGAGTATGCGGGCTCTTTGGGTTATTACTTACGAATTACAATGTCAAAAGCAACTTTATTGTATAGCGTGAATGAAAACATCTGAATGCTCATTCTTACTACGTGCAACTTGGCTATATTTCTAGCGTTATTTAAAATTTTAACTCTCACATATACTTTCAATAGAATATATCATACATTCTCAATATTCTGGATTCATTAATATTAATTCTGCATAAAAATTCGAATAACATCACAAATTATCATTATTGACTTGGTGGAGATACATTGATGACGTATCATGATCATCGCATTCATAAAATAATCTTCAAATTTCGTATTGATCGTGCTATAATCTGGAATATGGTTACAGAAATAATGTTGAATTTAGATTTAACGATGCTACTTTATCTTTCACAGTATCTTTAACGAATAATACCTTAATCCGTGTTATCTGAGACACAATGCAAGTGTGGGACTGAATCCCTCTTTAGACTTATTTGATAGATGTATGGTGATGGTTTTGATTATGAACGCACGCGAAGCAGTTGATACAATAGCATGAGGATGATAGGATAATTATATGGATCTTAGTTTCAATTATATTTTCCTCAACTATTGATATGGATCAAAGAGTAGTAATATTTTTTCCGTAATTGGGGTATAGAATAATGAGAGCTGTACTTGCTTGTTTGTACAAATATTGTTTGCACTCTACTAGTCGTTCCATGTAGTTCCATATTCAGCTTTGTGCTTTTAAGTTGCTATAAGACATAATGTGACACGTGAGACTAGAATTATTTTTCTCAATGTCATCTAGTCTCGTTCTGAAAACTGAAGATTTTTGGTAGAGAAATTTAGTGCCAAGTTGTAAACCACCATGCTTTTTTCCAATCCATGAGATAGACCTTTACAAGGAATCAAAGGTTTTAAATTATTGTTCAAACTATTGTTCAAGCTCACTCCACATTGATGAAATCATGACGTTTGTCGAGGTAAAAAATTCAGCATAAATGGTAACAGATCATTCTTCTCTTGGAGGAGCTCTTATTCACGCATCAATCTTGCAAAACTAATCAAGATCGTGCCCCATGTGGGTTGGGGGAGCTTTGAGTCGATCATCGTACTCAAGAATGTGTTGAAAACCAGAATTCACACACATGCTTGTCGTAGGAGGCGACTAAAATGGACCTCAAGGCAACTCCAGAAGTTGCCTTGCCTTCAAACCCACGGGATCTGCTCCATCAGGGCAGTTTCGGAGGGGCAAAAATATAAACCCAAGAGACCAGAGATGGGTGAAACTCCAGGCATAAATGTGGGTGGGTCATAAAGAGGCTGAGTCGAGTTTGGCCGGGCGCCGGCGCCCTAGAGGCAGTTTGGCGTCCCCTCTTTCAGCGGAAGGACCTACAAAAAATCCAGGAGTGGAACTCACGTGGGTTTGTGGGGGGAGAGGCCAAAACTCACCACAGCTCAAAGAAGGGCGGTCATTCAGGCAAAACTTCTTGGGAGAGGTGAGGCTTTTGACCCTTCAGAGTTTCAGAGGGGCAAAAAGTAAAACCCAAGAGACTGATTGATTGATTGATTGAGTACTTTATTTATGTAGATTACAATATATACTGGCTTATACACTTATATACAATAGCTTACCATACAGCAAAGTTATAGATGAATCTACATAATATAGACTAAGAAAATAACTATTGAACTGTATATGATATGAAAAAGCAATTTGTAATATAATAACTATAGATAATAATCATATTGTTATGCATCTACATAAATTGGCGGAGCTTTGGACATATCAATGTCCATTCTTTGGGAAGAATATTAAAAATATCCTCCCCACTAACTCTCTACCAAAAATGAGACCAGAGATGGGTGAAACTCAAGGCACAAATGTGGGTCAAGAGGCTGAGTCGAGGGTGGCCGGGCGCCCTAGAGGCAGTTTGGCGTCCCCTCTCTCAGCGGAAGGACCTACAAAAAAGCCAGGAGTGGAATTCACGTAGGTTTGTGGGTGAGAGGCCAAAACTCACCACTGCTCAAAGAAGGGCGGCCATTCAGGCAAAACTTCTTGGGAGAGGTGAGGCTTTTGACCCTTCAAGGTTTCGGAGGGGCAAAAAGAAAAACCCAAGAGACCAGAGATGGGTGAAACTCAAGGCACAAATGTGGGTCAAGAGGCTGAGTCAAATTTGGCCGGTCGTCGGGCGCCCTAGAGGCAGTTTGGCGTCCCCTCTCTCAGCGGAAGAACCTACAAAATGGCTAGGAGTGGAACTCACGTAGGTCTTGAGGACTAATCAGTCTGAAGAGACTGCCAAGCATATCACACTGGATTGCGACAAGGATCGCAACCAGGTGATGAATGGAATGTTTGTATAGGGAAAAACCTCTTGTTCTTGTGAAGGACATAGTCATTGGTTTGCCTAACTAACATACTACTTGGGAACACAATAAGCTTCGGTT